>NC_077229.1:492549584-492669584 GCF_027887165.1 Monodelphis domestica | reverse complement strand
TGCTTTCACCACAACAACTCTGTAGGTTAAGTATTTTACAGGTAAGGAAACTGAGTCTCAATTAATCAACACACACTTATTAGTCACCTCCCACATGCCAGAGACTGTGTTAGGCATTGGGAATACAAGGACAGAAATGAAATTCTCTTGCCTTCAAAAAGCTTATGCTCTATCCAAGGAGATAATATGTATACATTTATGTAAACCAGATATGAAGGTTATATCTAGAGAGAAGCACCAAGAGGTATAGAGATCAGGAAATAGGAAGTAGTGTGTGATCTGACCATTGAAGAAACTAGGGAGTCTAAGGGCAGAGATGGGGAGGGAGAACAATACAGGCATGTGCAAAGTCACTCCACAGATGGAAAGATTTGTCCTCAGTGCTATAGCTAGTATATAACACTTCCCAGATTAGAACATTGCTCGTCTGACTCTAAGTAGGCAGCCAAATAAATGGTATGGTAGACATAGTGCTGGACTTGGAGTCAGGAAGACCTGAATTCAAATGCCACCTCAGACACTTAGCTGTGAGACCATGGGCAAGTCACTTAAATTCTCCTCAGCCTCAGATTCCTTATCTGTCCAATGGCAATGATACTAGTACCTATTTCATGGAGTTGTTTTTAGGATCAAATGAAGTGAGGTATGTGAAATGCAATGTAAATCCTAGTTATTATTATTATTAATTTGGGTACTTGTTCCTCTGCATCTCCAATTTCAACTCCTCTCCCACTTTGGGCCCAAGACAGTTGTAATTTTCCTACCTTTTGTTGTAAAGGATTAGCTTTGCAAAAAGCAAGAAGCAAAGAGAACCCACAGGGCAATGACAGGGCCAACATTCCTCTCAGAACTCCCATTAAGCAGAATGTCTTCTAAATTTTTCCTTTTATCTCTGAGAGATGTAGACTTGGTGGCCACAATTTACATATTGGAGTTAGTTTGGTATCATGGAAAAGCCACAGTTCTAGCCTTGGCTGTCACCCAGTTCTTGCTTGACTTTGGGCAAGTCACCTTTTCTGAACTCATTTTTGTCATCTGTGAAATGAGGGGATAGCACTAAGTAATTTTGAAGATCCCTTCCAGTTCTAGGATTTCTGGGCATGACTGTCAAGAATCTCTGCATGTCCTTTCTCCATCACAGTGGATAGTAAAGATGCATTTAAGGAAAAAAAAAAGGGCAACTTTAATCTCATATGCCAGGATCCACCCAAACCTATTCAGCATTGGGGCCTGGTCATAATGTGGCATTTGTACTCACCAACTTTTTTCTCTCCCCCTTCTCTCTCCATATTGCATATGGTGTGGTTTTTAGGCAAGAAGACCAGAAATTAAATTCTACTTCTATACAAGTCCCTTAACGTCTTAGTGCTCTAGACGTAACTTGGTAGTGCTCTAGACGTAACTTGGTAGTGCTCTAGACTTCATCTGTAGTTCTTTAAGACTAAAATTCATAGAGAAGTTACTGATCTCCATTGTACAGGGGTTTTTTCTCCATGCTAATGAAATCTCGGATCTAATCTCTGTCTCCAATATTCTAAAATATCTATTCTAATTTGTAGTGAGGGTGGCGATTTATTTCCTTCTTTCTTCAAACCACCCTTCCCCATCCACACCATTTTGCCACATAGGAATAGACAAACTGCCCTACAAACTCATTTGTATTTTTGTTATCTTGCATAACAAGTGGTTTCACCTCTATCTTTCCTGTTGGTTTAGCCGCTCTGAATGATTGTAGAAATCCGGAGAGAAAGGCCAATAGCTTCAATTCCTTTTGCATCCTTCATGGTGTTCTGTTTCTACTACTTCTCTCTCCCAAGGTACTTTGCATTTTCTTTGTATGTGTTTTGTGTTTGGCTATAAGGGTACCAGTTATTTCCCTGCAATAGAATATAAACTCCTTGAATATGAAGACTGTTATCTTTTGGTCTTGTATTCCCAGTGCCTGGCAAGGAGTACCCACTTAATAAATGTCCACTGAACTGAGTTTAATAAAAGCTGGCGGAACCCTTGATTTAAGCTAGTCTAGGAGAGTCACACATACAAGCAAACTGGGAGAGCATGACCTCTTATCCCAGGGTTTCTCCCTCTAAAATTCTGGGGAATGTAATCCCTGGATTAGCTTTCCTCTCCATTGAAAGAGGAAAATAGATTTTTTTTTTTAAATCCGCACTGATCCTATTGTCAGCAGAAGCTGTGGGCATGTGCCTTAGGGAGAAATTTGGCCCTTAGGAGTTTCCTTCTGAAGGACAATCTCACAGTTGCCATATGAAAAGACATCTTTCCAGTTGGCACTAAGGGAATGATTAGAAGCCTGCCCTCTTGGAGCATTTGGAATTTGACATCCCTGCCCAGATAAACTACACATATTAAAATAGCTCAAAAGGAAATGTTTCCAAAGCAGCTCAATAATCTTTTGACCGAAAATATCTTTTGAAACAGAACATTTTCAGGATTTATGGCTTATTTGTAAAAGCCAAAATATGCTCATAATCAAATGAACATAGCCAATATTGATAGAACAATTCTGCTTATTTTGGGTGTTAAAAAAAGACCTAAAATTCCCTAAGCTTTGTGTCTTTGTATCTTGAGAAAGTGCTTATCAAGAGTTGCGGACATTATTAAAAATGTCTTTTCTTATTGAAAATGGAGGATAAAGGTGCTTTTATCTATAAATTTTATGACCAGATAAGGCCTGTATTTTCAAATACTGCTGACTGAGACATTTTTAAAGAGCTAAAAGTACAGCAGCTAGATGAGTCGATTCTCCTTTCCCTAAACCTTTACAGTACTGATACCTAAGAGGCTGCTTCTACTTAGATGGTACATAGAAAGGTTATTGTAACCGTCTTGGCAATACATAGGAGCTCAGCTGGAACTGATATGTGTGATCACTGATTGATTACCTGTCTGCTTGATGGGGTGTAGTTGACTGAACTCGTTTCCTTTATAGGACAGAAAGATTCACAAAGCAAAAAGTGCAGGTCCTTAAATTTCATTAACATCATTTTTAAGTGCACGAGGGGGGATTCATATGCATCTATTATATGCCTAGGGAGTGCCAGTGTACCCTGTTTGAAGGGAATTGGATAAGCAAAAATGTAGAGTTTCATCAATTAGAGGGTCATTGTTAACATTTCAACAGAATTCTTTGATTTTTAAAAGCCACGGGGACCCTTCAAATCACAGTTTCTGGATGGGATTGTAAATATAATTTATTTTGCCATTTTGGGGGGGGTACATAACTTTTCAGAAATACGGACAACTATTGTTTAGAACAAGATACAATTGAATATATATATTACATATGTTTTACATAGATAGGGTGTTCCAAAAGTCTTAGTGCAGTTTTAAACTGTTAGAATTTAAATATTTAAGCTATTTAAACTATTAAAGCTTAAAAGTGTATTAAGATTTGGGGGGACATCATGCACATGCATACCCAAACATATGTATGTATGTATGTTTGTATGCACATGCATATATCTTTTTCTTATCTTTTTTGTTAATTGATAATGATGCTGATAGTGTTGTCAATAGTCAATAATATTAATAATAGCTATTTATATAGCTATTTTGATTTATTTCATTTTATAGTGTTCATATGTTCCAGATACTTAGCTAAATACTTTACAGTGATTATCTCCCTGCATCTTCACAATAATCCTGGGAGGTAGATGCTGTCATTCTCCCTGCTTTACAGATGAAGAAACTGAGGCAGGCAGAGGTTAAGTAACTGGTCCCAGGTCAAACAGCCAGTAAATTTCTGAGTCTGGACTTTCCTGACTCTAGCCCAAGAACTCTATCCACTGTGCCTCTTAGCTTCCCCAAGACAGTATTGTGACCTATAGTCAAAGTGGGCACATGTAAGGGTTGGGATTCATGCCAGTCTGGTATTTCAGATAGGGAATAAAACGAGATACTCCTAGACTCTAGCATTTAAGAAAAAGAAGCTTACTTAACCACAACATAGAAAGAATATTCAGCAAGGATACAGCATTATTTCAGTTGGTGAGTCCTTCAGAAGTGTGCATCCAGCCTGAGGAAGAAACTCTTATTCCTTGTGCTCTGGTTTTTATAAACAGAATACTAGAAAGCTACATCAAGGGCTCTAGCCTTAGTGCTCTGAGCCAATTGTCTTTTTTTTTTAAACTCTTGTCTTAGAATCAATACTAAGTATCCGTTCCAAGGTAGAAGACTGGTAAGGGTTAAGCAACTGAGGTTAAATGACTGGCCCACCAATTAAGTCTTGAGAATGGTTTTAAAACCTTTTTAAGGAAAAACTAGCCTAGACTTCATGGGGGTAGATATGTTCCTGCTACAGCTGATTATCTGTCAGATACTTTTTTTTTTTGGTTTGTTTTTACAAGGTCTTTTTCTATTTGCAACTCTGTTTCTTTTCCTCCTGAACCTCTACTGATTGCTAGGTTCCCCTGGCTGCTTCTTTTGCTTTTTAGCAGTCAGTAGACAGTAACTAACTGAGGACCTTCTTGAGTTTTCCCAGTGGTTTTCCCTGCTTTTGTTCTATTTACCCTCCCGGAAGTTATTTCACTTCTCAATAAAGAGGAATTGTTTGGGTATCCTACACATCCTTCATCCATCCACCCCACCCTCCATACATATACAACTCAGCATTCAGGTTGTAGACAGTACCATATCAGTGCTATTAAGATTATAGGATAAGAAATTTATAGCCAGAAGGAACCTTAATGGTCATTTAATCCAACCTTCTCATTTTTCAGAAAAGAAAACTGAGACCCAGAGACTTGTTTATAGTTATTTCCATTATACCACACTGGTCAAATTCCAGGGTTTCATCAATGTAACGATATAATCACATCAATCTGTCGTTCCATGAGAAGCCATCCTCACAAGCAAAAATGGAAGATTGGAAGATAAACTATAAAAGTCAGTTGCTGTGGTTCAGGTATAATTTCTTTCCGTCCCAATCTCACTCAATTTGGTTACCAGGCTTTCTCCTTTACACATTTCTGCTGACTAGAAACTGGACCTTCCAGAAGTTCTCTCCTTTAATGCCAAAAAAGTATAGAAACAATGGGGATACCATTTAGAGTGGTGAGTGCCTTCTCCCTTTTCTTTCATCTAAAAAACATTTAAACATCTAATATATGCCAAGCACTGTGCTGGGCTCTAGAGACAATAAAGCAAAAATGAGTCTGTGTCCTCAAAGAACTTACATTCTATGGAATACATATGCATGTATGCTTATATGTATATGCAAATACATATAAACTGAAATACAAAGTGATTTGGGAGGGTGTGATAGAACCATTCTTTGGCCCCCTATTTCCATGATGTAGCTTCCTGGTCAAGAGGTATAAAAAGTCTGCTCTTTGTTGTCTGGTCTCTCAGCTGTAGTGGGTGCCTGAGACCATGGGAATCACCATACTCTGTTAACTTATTGGTAAACTTGTTTCAGGATGGAGATAGAGGGAACCACATCTCTTGTGGCGAACTTTCCATATACATGTTCTTCCAACACTTCCACTCTAGTGTCACTGTATCACCCAAACTCGTTTAGGATTAGAAAATCATAGAGTATGAATACACTGACCAAGTAATTCATCAACTTTTTCATAACACACCTTTTTCCTTGAGTTACCAATGAAAAGAAGTTGAACTTAGCCTCCTTTTCCTTTCCTTCTCTATTTCCAATTGCTGACAAATTAGCCAACAATGAAAGGGTCAAAAGAAGAAGGAAATGGCTCTCCAAACTGGTTAATCATCTCCTACATAATTGAATTGTCCGCCAAGGACAAGAGCCCAGAGCATGGTAATATGAAGAACAAATAACAATATAAGGCCTCTTAAACTTTTCGATTTGAATCTCATTTTGTGAGAAATTAGCAATAATCTAAAACATATTTCCTTGAAATTTCTTTCCAAAAACTTTTTTAAGACAGTTCTGTCATGGATAATACTTGTAAATTAACTATAAATTAACATCTTAGTTTATTGCATCTCAACAAATGGAATATTTTCTAGTAGACTGTAGTTCACTTTCCATTTCTGTGGGGTTTGATATACTTTATTATGGACATAGCTATGGCTATAGCTTGGGAGGAGGCACCAAAGGAGAGGAGGCTTACTCAAGTCCTCCTGTGATTTTTCTCCAGGAAAAGCTAATGAAGGACAGAAGCATTTTTTTAAACCCTTACCTTTCGTCTTGGAATCAATACTGTGTTTTGGTTCCAAGGCAGAAGAGTGGTAAGAGCTGGGCAATGGGGGTTAAGTGATTTGCCCAGGGTCACACAGCTGGGAAGGGTCTGAGGCCAGATTTGAATGTAGAATCTCCATTCTCAGGCCTGGCTCTCAATCCACTGAGCTACCCAGCTGCCCTGCCCCCCCCCAAACCTTTTTTTGACAGCATGCCACATGACTCTGAAAAAAAGATTCCAAGAAGTATTGGATTGAGCAGGCCATTGGCAGCATTGGGGCTTACTAAAAACCTTTTTATTGTTCAGTCATGTCCAACTCTTTGAGACACCATTTAGGGTTTTCTTGGCAAGGATACAGGAGTGGTTGCCATTTCCTTCTCCAGCTCATTTTACAGATAAGGAAACTGAGGCAAAAGGGTAAATTGACTTGCCTAGGGTCACACAGCTAGTGTCTGAGACCAGTTTGAATTGGGGAAGATGTCTTCCCAACTCCAAATCTGGCATTCCATCCCCTTCACCACCTAGCTGCCCCATTAAAACGTACCTGAGGAAATATTGCTTGCAGCTCCACTGAAATACCAGTCAAACCCTTTTAGGGCACTGTGAAATAGCAGCTAAGGGGCATTCTCTTCTCCCAAACTAAATCATTGTCAGAGAGTTAGGTTTTGTCTGACTTGAATCAAATTGCTCCCATTTCTAAGTATGAAATACAAAGTGATTTGGGAGAAGATCAGAATTTTCCTGATGCAAATACCTTCAACCCCCATTTTCATGACACAGCTTCCTGGTCAAGGGGTATAAAAAATTGAAACGGGGATTATAGTAGTCTTAAAAACACTGAACATCTTAATTGAGATGTGTGCAACAAGCTTTCATATTTTTAGAACTCAGTATATTTTGATGGATTTATGACCTTATTCCTTTCATTGCTGACATTTCATCCTATATGACTCATCTATGTCTTACTGAAAATTCTCCACGGGATGTTATTCACCTCACAGAATTTTGCGGTATCTTCCTCTAGTTTTCTACTCTCTGAATATATCAATGGAAATATCAGTTTTCCCTTGCTGTCTTCAGGAAAGGTCCAAATTCATTTCCAGTGACACATTTCTCTGAGGGCATACTTTATGTTCCATATTTTGAGGGAAGATGTTATAAAAGTTTTAAATATAACTAAGATTCTGAGATCAACCATTTGAAACTAAATAAATGAGTCAATTGACTTGAAAAAATGTTTGTTTGATTTGTTCCTTTAATTTAAAAGGACTACTTCTGTAGGGGAGGGTGGATTTGTTCTCTCTCATAGCTGATGTGGTTCCAGAAAGCAAGGATTAGAAAATAAAAGTAATGATGAGTTAATATGTAAAGTTTCAGACACCTAGTGATCCTGATATGAAGGGTGAACACCTTTCTGTCAGTGAATCTGAAGAGGCAATGTGAGTGACTGGGCTGAAAATGGGCCACATCCCTAAGGACTTTAAATAGCTAGTCCCTGGAGAGTTCAAGCCAGGAACTAAAAGGAGAAGAGGGATTTGCTCTCTTTTCCCAGATTGCTTCTTAATATTGTCTCCTCACTTTCAAGCCAACACTCATTGGCAATTGATCATATAAAGTCTTCTGTTACAACATTAACATATCTAGAAGGCAACGTGGTGCTATAGGAAGCATACCTACTTTGGATTCTGAGAACCAGGATTTAATTTCTGACTCTGCTATCATTTTCCATGATGTGGAAGGACATATCCTATCCAGAAAGTGGAGATTCACTTTGAGAGAGTTTGAGACACAATTGAGGAAACAGAGATATTTACTCCAGATGGACACAGAGAGTCAGTCATTTCAGTGTTAAAGCAGTTTCAAGGAGGCAGACCTTTTAAAGCAGAAGAAAAGGAACTGATTATACTCAAAAGAGAACTAGCCCTGGTGATAAAGAGTCAAATTAAGGAAAAGAGTAGATCCTGAGAACCCAGAGGAGCAACCTGTCCAAACAACAAAGATGCTGTTCCTAGCATGGAACTTCTCAAGGACCACATATAGAAAGGAAGGACTTCTGTGCCCTATAGTACAAGAGTGTTGAATATCATTGGCCACATGTGTTTCTTACATGTGTGACTCACTACCATTGTACTCCAGGTTTGTGCCCACTCTTCCAATGAATACTGTGAATTGGTAGAAGAGTATACTCCAGAATTATAGAGGAGAATATGTCCTAGCTACTCTTGTTTTTTTTTTTACTCTTGTCATTTTTAGTAAACATCTTTGCTAAGAGCTATATATCAACAAGCATTTATTAAGCACTTACTATATCTTGGATAAATGCTATTCCATGCAAGTTCCAGTCATACCATTGAAATTAAATTAATATATTTCAATACTTGGTGACTTCAGTATAAAATTGATTATAGACTAGGATAACAAAAACGATGTTGGAAAATTTGGTTCAGAAGTAAAAAATGAGAAAGCCTCATAAATAGAAGCATAACTTTCTTTGAGATCAGAATTAGAACAGACAGGTGCTAGACATGGTATGAAGTAACATTACAAAATCATTATAAAACATGATTTTAACTTAAACAAGAAATGACTCAATATTAATATGGGAGATTTTCTTGAATCAATTTTGAGGGTATACCAGACCACTTATTTATTAAAGCAAAGATAAAAGAATAGAAAATTGGAGGAAATTATAAAAATGAGAAAAATGTGATATACAATTAAAGCAACTTCATTCTAATATATTTAAAGAAGTTCCCTTATACTCAAAATAGTAAAAAGATGAAAAAATTACATTGACCATAATAATTTAATGTAAAAATAGTAATATTTTATTATTGTTCTGATTTACTTCATTAATGCTTTAAAATTTGACAAATATAGGTGGACCAGAAAAGTTTTTCATTCCATCTTTTTATTTTAACTAAGTAGGAGTCAACTGTATAACTACCCTACATCATTTGCCACAACAAAGACACTACCAAAAGTTTAGAAACCATCCTGGTCAACAACAATTGATATCTTTGCCCGATAGAGATATTTGGCAGCCAGTGTTAGTGCCAGTTTAGAAAATAAACTTAATTGTGAAAGCACAAAAAGAAGGATGATGGACGATTATAAGTAATATCACTTCACAAAACAATGAGAAACCAGGATAATAAGAATAATAATAACAATAAGCATAAAGAAAGCTTAACTAGAAATCCAACAGAGCAAAATCATTCCAAGAGCATTTGAGGATAAAATTCAAAGGAAGAAAACAGATAAAAGATGGAAAAGATCTGTGAAGAGTTTTGTGATAAACTCTTTCTACTTTCAAAGACAGTGTAGCCACAATATTTTGTTTCTTACATTATAGTACTGGACAACTATAGTCCTATAGTTCTTGGAGAAGTGGAAATGGCACTGTTGAATGTTATCTGTAAGGTAGGTTTGAATGGATTCTGGTAATTCCTCCTTTCTTCGAAGACATTTCTGCTAAATTTTTACCATTAAAAGTTCCTTCTCTTGGATTAACTAGGGAATTAAAAATAATTAATAATGTTTTTAAATAATAAAGTTGTTATCTTTGATAAAAGATTGATATTTTTATGGTTGAACCAATTAATAGCTCCAATAGCAGTAAATTATCCTGCCTATTTCCCTGTGCTCCATCCATCATTGATTTTTTTAACAAGTGATTTGCGTGTTTTCAAAAGTATTTAACCAAATAGAATAATTCTCTAAGTGAAATTTCAGTTTAGAGATTTGGGGATGGAAAGAATTCCTAAAAGTGCTCTAATTCTACTATGCAGACAACCTTCTACTCTGTTTACTGTTAATACTGCATAAATACAATCTAGTAAGACACGGTGTATAGGATTCTATGAAGGTAGAGAAACAAATCTGATTAGGGACATAACCCTTGATGGGAGAGGTCCATGTGATAGGAAGAGTTGGCCAATTCATTTAATTGGTGAACCAATTAAGTTGCTTAGGATCAGAGTTGACTGAATACATTTTCCACTTTTGACCCAATTGTTTTGATGTCATCACAAAAGTCTACAAGCTCCCTCCCTTTTCTCTGAGTTCCTTTCCTACCCTCTAAGTGGTGTCAAAGATAGTATAAAAGACATATATGACCAGAATGTCCTTTTAGAAGAAACACTGGCACAGAAACATCCAACATTGTGTGACTGCATCAGAAAAGTCACTATGTTCTATCAACAAAGCAGAATTATAACAACTTAAAAGGAATGTGAGATTCACAACTTTAGAGATCTCTTCACTGCAGATGTTTATTCAGACTAGCTGTGCCTGACCTGTGGTAGAACCTTGCTAGCTCCTATTGTTCTGATCAACCATAGTCAAACACACTGTACATTGACACTGACATAGTGAAATGTCATTTTGGTCCTCTTTGAAAGGACAATGACTGATTGACTGATAGGACCAAAGAAAGTCAGTCATGTAGCGTGGGGTTATGTCCATAGCATATCAAAAGTACAAGAGACCCCAAAATACAGAACCTAGATTGGGTAGATCCTTTGGAAGAGTTATGGGAGGATGTGGACAAGAATGAGATCTATTCACACAGAATGAGGTGACTTGAAGGAACTTTGATCTGTTCTGGTGAAGGGAGCTCACTGAGAGTAATGAGTCAAGAAAACTTGTGAAAAAAAAAAAAGAATTAGTCAAAGTCTCAGTTTGGTCCAGAACTTTGATGAAATTAAAGACAGTTCAGATTAATCCAAGTTTGTGGTCATCAAAACCTCACATCATTTGTACCTGCTTTTTTTTTCTCTTTACTTTTTCTTTTCTCTTTCAGGATTTATAGCTTGGCACATTTTTAATGAATGGTAAAAGACAGAGCTAGGAAGAATGCTATTTAGTACATGGAAATTCAGTATTTCTTGTTTTAAACCATTAAAAGTATAAATTGAATGTATCATGGAATCATAGAGTTTTGGAACTTGAAATAACTTTAGAGTTCATCTAGTCCAGCAATTGCCAAACTAATTTGATCACAAAACATTTTAACCTTGAAATATATTAATGGGATCCATAAATGTTAGATTTTCAGTGGAGGGAGGAACTTCTGGGCTGAGAGGGCCAGGAATAGTTAAAACAATTGTCACATGAGAGTTTTCTTTAATATATCTATAAGTCCATACTTAATATTTCAAGAGAAGAAATATAACTAGTATTAAGATTTTCTCAGTAAATTTCTATTGCTATTTCCCAGAAAGAACAATTAGGTTCCATAGAAACAGATTTGAAGCCAGACTGAGACAAGCTAGGATTTTTCCAGGGAACCAAAATTTAAGGGGCAAAGACATTCAAGTTGATGATTTTTAAATGTTGTGCAATTTAATTAGATACATGTACATCTGTATAGCACTGGTACTCCAGTAGCACAAAATAAGATCTTAGCACCTAGTAAGAATAATTAGTTGCAATTTGAAAGTACCAGATGGCCTCTTTCTGTTCTCCCTCTCTCTTTGCTACTCTATGGTCTCCAACAGCATTCTTACAGTATCCTAGGGTCTCTTGGTCTTGGGTCTTGACCCATTTGCCCATTCCTAATGGCAGTATTTCTATATCTTGAATTTTTTATTTGAATTCATTTTGCCTTGGGAAGCTGAAATTGTTAGTGCCTATTTATCATGGAATGCAGTTTGGAAAATGCTGGTCTAGTACAACTTATTTATTTCAGAGATGAGGAAACGAAAACTCTTGCCTAAAGGCCCCAGCTATGATATTGGGACCTCAGTGCACATCTAAAGGTACCAATTGTGCCATGTTTAAAATGAAGATGTTAGATAGATAGCCCCCTAAGGCTCTTTCCAATGCTGACATTCTATGCTTCCAGGGTCATTTAAGCCAAGCAGTCTAGTTATAGTTTTTTATTCGTTATTTAATCCTATTTCAAAACTATTTATACTGCAAGCAAAAAAGAATAGCAAATCTTGAAATGGCAGACTGCAAGGGTAATTATTTATGTAGTTTTTCTAAAACATTTATTTAAGTTAATCTGCTTCCAGCTATGATACTTTTGAAGAAAGTTTAATAAAAAAAATCACTCTGAGATTTATCACAGTGGAGTTGTACATCATTTTAGTGCATAGTTGAAAATTGCTGAACAGGTGTAATAATGCCTTTGGGATTAAATAATTGTAGCAGAATTACATCTTCATAATGATAGCAAAGGCAAAGAGTCTGCCATTCACTACTTTGTTATGCTTGGATCTAGAAGAACTGTGTGATTTTAAGATGGGGTCCACAGCCAAGCTTGGCTCTGGGGAAGAGCGGAACAAACTCAAATCCCTCCCATCTCTGCAAAGATTGGGAATTAGAGGTGCAAAATATCGCACATGCCAGGTGTCTTTCTTGTGTTAGTTGGTTTTCGCTGAAGTGCTATTTTTCTTTTTCTTTTAAAATATTTTGGGATGGCAAATGGGAAGGATATATTCAGGAAGGAGAGTGACATAACAATAAAGGTATCAATAAAGTTCAATCAAAAACTGGAAAAAATTAAAGCGTTGCTTAAAGATCTGGTGGTAGTGCTGGAAAGAACATATGGATATCTCTTAAGTGATCAGCTCCAGGGAATCTCAATTTCTTTTAGCATTTTCAAAGAAATTAAAATGTTATTGCTTTTTTAAAAGAATAAAAACAACGGTTTCAATTCTGAAAGTTCAATAGCCACTGCATATGCAAAAAAAAAATCTATATTGAAAAAGCACAAAATAGAATTAAGCCAAAGGACCACTGGAGGACAATTTAAGCGGAAGCCATTTAAAACCATTTAAAGAGTTTAAATTCCTTTTATTTTAGTGGAGTTAGGAAGACAACCATGTTAGCACATGTATATGTATACCTGTATGGATATATATGCACATGATCATATATATATATATATATATATATATATTTACAGGTATACCTCAGAGATATTGTGAGTTTAGTTCTAGGCCACCATAATTAAGTGCAATATTACAATAAAGTAAGCCACATGAATTTTTTTGGTCTCCCAGTATGTATAAATGTCATGTTTACCCTATGCCATAGTCTATTAAGAATACAATAATATCATGTCTAAAACAATGGAAAAAGCTTAATTTAAAAATATTTTATTGCTAAAAATGCTAACTAGCCTCTGATAATTTTGTGCTGGTGGAAGGGCTTGCCTCAGTGTTGATGGCTACTGACTATCAGGGGAGTGGTTGCTAAAGGTTAGGTTGACTGTGGCAATTTCTTAAAGTGCCACCACAATGAAGTTTGCCACCCTGATTGACTTTTCCTTTTGGGAAAGATTTTCTATGGCACGTGATGTTGTTTGAGAGCATTTTGCCCACAGTAGGCTTTCTTTCAAAATTGGAGTCAATCTTCTCAAACTCTGCTGCTGCTTTATCAACTAAATTTCTGTATTATCCTTCAATATCATTGTGTCTCAGGTAATGGGGAGTCCTGAGGAGAGGGAGGGACACAAGGGAAGAACTTACATAGTATTTATCAATTAAGTTCACTGTCTTAGATGGGTACAATTTGTGGTGCCCCAAAACAATTAAGGTAGTAACATCAACGATTACTGATCACAGATTGTCATGACAGATATGATAATAATGAAAAAATGCTAAATATCGGGAGAATTACCAAAATGTGACATAGAGACATGATGCGAGCAGATGTGGTTGGAAAAATGGAGCTGAAAGACTTGCTTGAACCAGGATGGCCCCAAACCTTTAATTTGTAAACAAACAAACAAACAAACAACTCACAATAAAGCAAAGCACAATAAAATGAGGCATGCCTTTAGGAGATCCTCCCATACATCATTTATTTAGTAAGGAAGAACATTTGCTTTTTATATTCCCAGTTCCTTATCCCCACATTCACTGCAGAAAAACAGAAACTTACTGTGTTCTCTGGTCTGAAAGCTGACTAGATAGGTTTCTAAGGGGAAGGGATAGCAGAAGTCATAGTATAATCTCTTCCTGTAGTAAAGGCCACCGTTTCCTCCTCTAAACATCAGTTAGTTTCAAGGGCTAAATGATTAAAAAATATAAACTGGTCGTTCATATTCTCAAAAGAATTGTAAGCTATTATCAAGCAATTTGCCAAAAAGAGAAATACAAGTCAAAACAACTCGTTTCATTTTAAATCCAGCAAATTGGAAAAAATGACAAAAGACAATGTTGTAGGGGCAGTGGAAAGACAGGCACATTTAAAAGTTACTATCTTTCATGGACTGACAGGTGACAAATTCTCATATTTCAAAAACACAAACCTTAAAATAGCCTGGCGGATTCTACCTCTGCACTAGAACAGAATCATTATCACAAAATGAACTATTGACCACGATTGCCTGAATACAACATTGGTTCATAAAAACTGAGGAACAATATTTTAATAAGTATCATCATACTAAATATTTATTATCTCCAAGAAGAATGGAACAAAAAGCAAAGAGAATCTTCCAAAGTCTCTTTGATCCAGGATATTTTTTCTGTGACTTGAATCTCAAGAAACATTACAGATTTTTCTTTTAAAAAGAAAGAAAAAAGAACCTTGTAGTTTAGGCTAGAACTTTCCTACACTAATTTAGATGCAGTCCTTCCTCAAGGAGGAAGGATAGAACAAAACAGCCTCTTTTGAAGGGCTTGGGTCTTTGAAATTGACCAGTACTCTAAGAATAGATGAATAGCCACTACCTTTTGCCTTTGGACAAGTCTTGCTTACATATTTCTCTAAGTCAAAGAGCTTTCCTACAGTCTTCTTTTTCAGATGCTATCTATAATAATAAATAATAATAGCATTTATAGTACTTTAAAGTTTGCAAAATGCTTTACTTATAAATACTCTCATCTGATCTCTATTAAAACACATTTTTATAGTCAAGTTAGATAGAGCCTCCAATATTACATAGACATTTTCTCAGGCTGATTCCACACCATTTTGCAGTAATAACAAGGTTACATGTCATTGTTATCAATAGCATTTTGTAAACCTTACAGTACTATCTATGTGAGTTGTTATGATTATCATACTCCATGTTCATCAGTCTTCAATTATACAAGTAGATAAGTATAATTATACAAGTAGATCTTTTTTAAGAGCTGTCTTATTTAACTGATCCAATGAAAAGCTTCTTGATCATCGCCAGATACTTAGTGAATACCCACTGGTTGAAACACACTGTGTTAGTATGATAGGGACTGTACTTTCTATGGCATGATTATAATTGCAAGTCTAATTTATGACAGTAGGTTTATTTTTTTCATTAATTGTGGGGAAAGTCAGCTATTAAACTTTGGGAAGAGGAAATTTTCAATGATCTGCAGATAAGGATGAGTAAAGGAGGTGAAGAGATGGAATAGAATCACAAAAACATCTATAGATTTTAAGCTGGAATGTATCTTATAGTCCATCTGGCTCAACTCTCATTTTAACGATGATAAGAGATCAAATGGCTTTTCTAAGGTTACACAGTAGTAGAGCTGGGATTAGAACAAGATGAAATTTGAATTGAATTTTTCTGACTTCATATCCAACATCCTTTCCAATTCACCATACTTTGGTAAGTTGGAGGAGGAAAAAGAAAGAATTGTGTGGAAGGGAAAAATTTTTTTAAGAAAATTCTTTAAAGTTGAATACAAAAGATGGTAAGATGAATTAAAGAAGGAAGGCTAGAAAGGAAGGAAGGAAGAAAGGAGAGAGAGAAAAACAAAGGAGAAAGAAAAGAACAAGAGGAAGAAAGAAGTTAGTAAGGAAAGGGAAAAGAAGTTGGTTGTGTCCATTGAAGTGCCAGTGAGAGGAGGAGAATAGTAACTCTGGAGTAAAAGAGTTGCATAGTTAGTTACTATAACTGTACTCCAGATGAGTTCATCACAAGAGGTATTATCTAGAAGGTCAAAGGACTGATCTTAATTCTTGAAAATATGGAGAGTAAAAAGAATTTTGACAGTGGTTCACATAGGGTGCTTGATTTTTTTTTTCCTCTTCTATGGCCAGATTCCTGGTTTTTTGTTTTTTGTTTTTATTTTGGTATTTTTCTTTTTCTTTTTTCCCCCATTTGAATAAGTTTATTTCCTCAATTTAGAACATTATTTCTTGGTTACAATAATCACATTATTTCCCTCCCTCCCCTCCACCCACTCTTCCCACAGCCAACAAGCAATTTCATTGGGTGTTAATTGTGAACTTGATCAGAACCTATTTCCATGTTGTTCTTTACACTAGGATGTTCATTCAGAGTCTACATCCTCAACCATATCCCTTCCACCCATGTATTCAAGCAGTTGTTTTTCTTCGGTGTTTCTACTCCCACAGTGTTTCCTCTGGATGTGGTTAGTGGTTTTTCTCATTGGTTTCTCCAAGCTGTTCAGGGTCATTGCATTGCCTCTAATGGAGAAGTCCATTACATTCGATTTACCACAGTGTATCGGTCTCTGTGTTTTCCTGGTTCTGCTCCTCTTACTCTGCATCAATTCCTGGAGTTTATTCCAGTCCCCATGGAATTCCTCCACTTTATTATTCCTTTGAGCACAATAGTATTCCATCACCAACATATACCATAATTTGTTCAGCCATTCCCCAATTGAAGGGCATCCCCTCATTTTCCATTTTTTTGCCACCACAAAGAGCACAGCTATGAATATTCTTGTACAAGTCTTTTTCCTTATTATCTCTTTGGGGTACAAACCCAACAGGGTTTATTTTGTATCCTGAAACTTTGCTAAAATTGTTGATTGTTTCAACTAGCTTTTTGGTGGATTCTCTAGGATTCTTTAAGTAAACCATCATATCATCCACAAAGAGTGATAGTTTGGTCTCTTCACTGCCAATTTTAATACCTTCAATTTCTTTTTCTTCTCTGATTGCTACTGCTAGTGTTTCTAGTACAATGTTAAATAATAGAGGTGATAATGGGCATCCTTGTTTCACTCCTGATCTTATTGGGAAGGCTTCTAGTTTATCCCCATGGCAGATGATGTTTGCTGATAGTTTTAGATAAATACTGTTTATTATTTTTAGGAAAGACCCTTCTATTCCTATACTTTCTAGTGTTTTCAATAGGAATGGGTGTTGTATTTTATCAAAGCTTTTTGTGCGACTATTGAGATAATCTTGTGATTTTTGTCAGTTTGCTTGTTAATATGGTCAATTATGTGGATGGTTTTCCTAATATTGAACCATCCTTGCATTCCTGGTATAAATCCTACCTGGTCATTGTGAATAACCTTCTATTATATATATTATTATATATTATATATATATAATACACACATATATATATATACTATTATATATAATAACCTATCTATAATAACATCACTTGCTGGAGTCTTTTTGCTAGTATCCTATTTAAGATTTTTGCATTTATATTCATTAAGGAGATTGATTGGTCTATAGTTTTCTTTCTCTTTTTGACCTGCCTGGCTTTGGGATCAGTACCATGTTTGTGTTGTAAAATGAATTTGGTAGAATTCCTTCTTTGCTTATTCTGTCAAATAGTTTGTTTAATATTGGGATTAGTTGTTCTTTGAATGTTTGATAGAATTCATTTGTGAATCCATCAGGTCCTGGGGATTTTTTCTTAGGAAGTACTTTGATGGCAATTTCTTTTTCTGATTTGGGGTTGTTTAGGTAATTTATTTCTTCTCATCCATATCACCTAGATTGCCATATTTGTTGCCATATAATTGGGCATAGTAGTTTTTATTGATTGCCTTAATTTCCTCTTCATTTGAGGTGAGGTCTCCCTTTTCATCTTGGATACTGTCAATTTGGTTTTTTTCTTTCCTTTTTTTGATTAGACTGACTATTCATTTCTGTTTTAAAAGAAAATGAAGAGGCTCAAAGAATGCCTCTCTGTTCTTTATGTCATCAGAGTTTATGAAGTATTTTTTAAAAAAGAAATTGGGACTATAAAAACCTATGAAATAGGATTTGAAGAGGCATTTCCAAAGTGTATTGCTTACACTCTGGCTGTCTTTTTCATCCTCTTCCTTCCGTAAACTAGACTCTGGCTCTGGGAACTTGGGCTCTGATAGGTGAACCTTTGTTTGTTCTTATCTTGAATTCATGTCACCACACATTTCTTGGTAATTGTCAAACCAGGCTGGTGTGCAGGTATCCTTCTCCTACTCTGCTATAAGTATGTGTGAGTTCACACCACACGCACACACACACACACACACACACACACACACACACACACATTGTTTGCTCATATTTGTATCCTGAGTGCTTAGCAGAGTGCCTGGAATACAGTAAGGGCTTAATAAATCATTTTTCATTCATTTAGCCCTTCATAAGGGCTTCTTCATAAGGGAATATTGACCTGTGTCAGTAGATTGGCAGGTGGAGGAAGTAACACAAACCTAAAAAATGATGAAAGGGATGACTTCAGAGAAGCTTTGGAAGACATATGAACTGATAGAAAGTAAAGGGAACAGAACCTAGAGCTCATTTTATATAATGTTATTTTTCTAAAAAGTTTTTAAGTTTTGAAAAACTTAAGAATTCTGATCAATATGATGATCAACAATGATTCCATAGGACTAATGATGAAGAATTTGACCCATCTCTTCACAGAAATGATGGAATAAGTAGGTAGATTAAAATGTTAAGAACTTTTGTTTTTCTTTTCTTTTTCCCCCCAGGTGAAGGAAGGAGGCAGGAGAGAACACACACACTTTTCTTAATTAAAAAAATTTTTTTTAAATTTTTTATTGATTTTTTTTTAAATTTGAGGATAGTACTTTATTCATGAATGAAGGTCTCACTGCATGGGAGTGGGGCTAGTTCCTACAGGTAACATAAGCCACTGACCTTCTCCTCCCCCTAAGCTGGAAGGATCCTTGGGAGCTCTTGGCTCATGGGTCCATGGTTCTTTTCTCAGATTGGTTCCTAACTTTCTCCCTTAAATTCTACATTTGCAGTGTAACTAAATAAATATTTTTAACAGAATGTAGCAATGAATGGGAAGTGGATTACTGAACATTGGAATTAATTAATAGATATGATCCTCCCAAAGATGCCTCTGAAAAAAGTATATGATTACCTTTTTTTAAACCCTGACCCCCTGTCTTAGAATTGATACTAAGTATTGGTTCCAAGGCAGAAAAAGCAGTAAGGACTGAGAAACTGAGTTAATTGACTTGCCCAGGATAACACAGCTAGGAAATGTCCAAGATCAAATTTGAACCCAGGACCTCTAGTTTCCAGACCTGGCTTTCTATCCACTAAGCCACCTAACTGCCCCATGATTATCTTCTAAGGAATGATGATATGAACCAAGAGATGCCATCCTGTGACAGGTCATTTCAAAGTCAGACAGGAAAATAGTAATGACTAGCAATCCCCTGCTGTTGAGTACTGAGGCAGTGATTTGTCAACCTGATAATAACAATGGAGAGGTCTGCCATTTTCCTAGGTCAGCTTAAATGGGCCATGATGGAGAAACTACCAAGACTTGTCTGAGACTGATCACTATGACCCATTCTTGGTGATTCACATGGTCAAAAATGAAGTAATGAAGTAATCTAGGGAGCACTGCTAAGGATTTAGAGGTCATGGGCAGGAAACCAAATTCCTCAGGAGTAGAGGTAATGCTCTCTTTCCAACATAAGGCAATAGCTACAGAAGGAAAAGTAGGGTTTGAGAAGCTAATAGCCGATCAAGAAGATAGTTTCTAAAAAGAGGAAAGGAAATAAAACGAAAGTTTATAGGACTTCAGGCAGACAAGAAGGGATCATAACATAAAAGCATTTTCTTTTCTTGTTTGCTCTTTATTCATTTATTTGATTTTGCCCTGTTATAAATAGATGTTCGAAGGTAAGATTTTCCTCATTGTTGTATAAGTTTGATTGCAACAATACCAGTGGTCTCTGATGTCTATCCACAAAAGCACAAGGTACAGGTGACAGGCGAGATGAATAAGATATCTTGATGTATGGAACCTCACAGGTATCCCTAAGATGTAATGGAATAGAAACTAAGACTGGCATTTGGCTCTGGCAGGGCATACCTTATTCCAAAGGAACAGAATAGATAAAAAGAGGGGCAGAGTAGCATTGTATATTAAGAAGATATATTCATGTATCTTGTACAGACACTGCAGATGGACAATGAACTGGTTCATTGAATAGGAGGAGGAGAGCAGGCTGGATTGCATTTGGGAAATTGTGCAGTGCTTTTAATAACCCCAAGCTTCTCCCTGAAACAAAGGCCCATCTTTTTATCATTAATATTCTTCTGATGGTGCTATATGACTGTGAATCATGGAATACAAGAGTCTCTGAAGAATTAGAGTTGCAGGTCAACCAAAGGGTAATGAAGAGATGCAGGGTGGGTATAAATAGACTACAGCATATTTAAAAAGAAGAATCGCAGAGGAGAAGTAGCGCCTTGCAGAGCTGTCCCATGCATGTAGTGAGACTGAGGAATAACCAATGGCTATCCCACATCCTTATCTGATTCCCCATGGAGGTCCCAATGGTTGGATAGGAAACTCATTTCTGAACTTAGTAAATGAAAGTTAGGGCAGGTAACAATAGAGGATGAATACAGAAATATGGCATACGTATATCCAAATAGCACCAAGAGTTTGAAAACTCAGAATAAGCTGATACCATCAAGGAATCCCAAAAGCTTGATTTGAATCAACACAACACCCCCACCCCCAAACCTTATGAACCCAGCCTGCATCAAAAGAGACTTGTGATTAGAAAAGAGTGCTGATATCCTTTGTCCCAGTTGGATCTCATCAGGAGTATTGTGCTCACCACAATTTAGGAAGGATGCTAATAATAAGTTGGAGAGGAATATCCAGAGACTGCTACCAGAAGGGCAGCTAGGTGGCTCAGTGGATAGAGATCCAGGCCTGGAGTCAAGAGGTCTTGGGTTCAAATTTAACCTCAGATACATCCTAGCTGTGTGACCCTGGACAAGTTACTTAATTCCAATTGCTTAGCCCTTACTGCTCTTTCTTAGAATTCATTCTAAGACAGAAGGTAAGGGCTTAAAAAAAAACTGGCACCAGTATGGCAAAAGGCCAGATCATGTTTTTTGTACATCAGTGAAGTAGCTTGGGCTATTTAGCCTGAAGAAGAGAAAGTGTAGGTGGGGGGGAGGGGGCAAGGGCTGGGGGAGAGAAGAGGAAATTAGTAGCCCTAGTCCAAGTAGTTATTTTTAATTATTTGAAAGGCCATTTTGTGGAAAGACTAGATTTGTTCTCCTTGGCTCCAGAGAATAGAATTAGCAGCAAGAGGTACAATTTGCAAAAGGAATTGATTTGGACTTGATCTAAGAAAAAAGTTTCCAAATAATGAAAACTTATACAAAAATGGAATGAATTGTCTCTGTAAGTAGCAGGTGCCTCCTGATTAGAAGTCATTAAGAAAAACTGTAAAATAGTGCTTAGTACAGTGCTAGGCATATAGTAGGTTCTTGATAAATGTTTACTGACTGACTGACAATGTCAGGAATGATGCAAATATGTGTAAGATTAGGCCCAATGGTCTTGAGACCACCATGATAGTCTCCTCTTAAGGGAGGCTGTAGCTTATACAATTTATTAATGGGAAAATATAGACAATGACATGTTTTGAAGATTGGTACAAATGTGTCCCCGCAATAATATTTTGTCCTGACCACTGATATATAATTTGGCCAGCATCAGGGAGGCTATCCAAGATCATAGAATAAGAACTTCATCCTCAGAAGAGCACTTTGGAGCACATCCCTCTCCCCTCCGGAAGGAACATATTTCCACCTTCCCCTACACCCTATGCTTCCGAGCAAATGGACCCATGTCTCTGTCCTCCCTAATGCAGCACTGTTTTTATATGAATTAAGCTATATTAGTGTGTACACTAATGTATTCTTTTCTCCCTTCCCCTCTTCCCCATTGCTTGTAATAAAACTTTGATTTGAACTGATTTATTAGGGAATTAATTGTTTTTCCATCTGATTGATCCATAAGCCTTTCCTTAGACATAAATGGAGAAGGATTTAACTCCTGACAGATGCACCCACACTGGGGAATTATGACACTGTGGACCCAGTTATAGAAAGCAAGGCTCAGTAGAGGAACCCAACATCCTCCTGGAAAGGATTCCTTTATGGCAGTGGACTATCTCAAAATGATGTAATTTCTTCTTTTTTTCAAAACTTAAAATTAAATTAATTTGTTTGTTTGTTCCATGAAAGTTCCCAGATGTCTTCTTCCCTCCCAACACTAGAGAAGGCATCATTTGACAAAAAGATATATGTATATATAAAACTATGTTTTGCTTGTTTCTGTTTATTAATTCTTTCTCTAGAGGTGGACATATATAAATTAGGCTTTAAATGTTATTTCTATTGCTGTATATAATGTTCTCTTAGTTCTGCTCATTTCACTCTTTATAATTTCATATATGTTTTTTCCATGTTTTTAAACATTAATCTCCTTGTCATTAGTTATGGTTCAGTTGTATTCCATCACAATCATATGCTACAACTTGTTCAGCCATTCACCAACTGGTGGACATCTCCTCGGTTTTCTCATAATTGTATGTTTTTCAACCAATATCCTATTTGAAAAGTGGTCCCAAACTGATGAATCAGTGATTGTTTCCATGTTCCTTTGATTGTTTCCAGATACTTCAGGAGGAGTGGAACATCAGGGAATTGTACCAGTTCAATCTCCCCCTCAAAACTTGGAAAGTCCCTAATCTTTCATACATTTAGAAACCAGACTGTCGATTGTTGTATTGTTTCCTTTTAATTCATTGGTCTCATTTGATTGTTTTTAATGTATAAAAGTCTGTTTCTCCCTATATGTGGTGTCCAGCCCTAAAATGAAGAAGGGGCTTGGTTCTCATTTATTAGATAATTGACATTCATTGATTAATAAATCCCTATGCTCAGAAAATCAAACCTTTGTTTCCTCAGTGTTTTTTATACATTGACCCAGAGGTGTGTCTTCTTTCAGCCAATCACAAGATAGCTCTTAAATGTCTGTCTTCATCCATTGATGAAAGCACCTTTATCTTATGAAACGATTAAAGACTTGTTCACAATAGATTAATACTTCAGGCAGCCACATATTATAAATTTAATATTAAACCTTAATGCAAGCAATTACATTTGCTTTGCAACTATTTTCATTTTAAAATTAATTTCAATGTCTAACTCTTCAGTTCCTCCTTCTAATTCAGAATGAAGTTTTTCCAGTCATTGCCTTTCATTTTTCCTCTTATATAGTCATAGTATACACTTTTATTTTTCCATTTGGGTTTTTTAAACTTTGCATTATTTCATGAAGTTCTTTCTCTTTTTCTTTGTATTATTTATGGATCTTCATTTCATTGTAGTATTCAATTGTTAATGTATCAAAATTTATTTAACTATTTTCCTATTGTAGAGCATTTAGGTCATCTCTGGTTTTTGCTTTTTGCAATAACATATTATGTTACTATAAAAAATCTTTGAATAGATATCTTGGACAATATTCTCAGGATATATTTTCTGTAATGGAATTACTAAGCTTATGTTTGTTAAAAAAAGTAGGATTTATTACTTTATTACTTTAAAGCCAATTGTACTTTATAATCAGTCAGATAATTGCAAATTCTAAGTCAGTGAGGTCTGACTTAATCATGTGATGCTATATTAATATGATACTTCAATAATTCAATGGATTCATGAGCTCTTTGATATGAGTAGTTTCTCCAACAGAGCAGATCACAATTCAGTCATACCTTTTCATCCTGCATAATTTTTGCCTGTATCTTCCCCTTCATCTTCCATAGAGGATATATTTATCAATGCTCTAGAAATCTTTTTGTTCAGTTGTTTCAGTTGTGTCCAACTCTTCATGATCCCCTTTTTGAAGTTTTCTAGGCAAAGATACTGGAGTTGTTTGCCTTTTCCTCCTCCAATTCATTTTACATATGGGGAAGCTGAAGTAAACGGGGTGAAAATGACTTGTCCAGGATCACATGGATAATAAGTGTCTGAGGCCAGATTTGAACTCAGGTCTTCCTGACTCCAGGACTGGTGCTTCATCCATTGCCCACCTAGTTATCTTTGACAAGAAGACCCCAAATGGAATATGATTGGGGATGTAGACTCTAAATGATCACCCTAGTACAAATATTAATAATATGGAAATAGGTCTTGATCAGTGACACATGTAAAACCCAGTGGAATTGCATGTTGGCGACAGGAGGGGGGTGAGAGGAGGGGAGGGAAAGAACATGAATCATGTAACCATGGAAAAAAATTCTAAATTAAATAATTCATTAAATAAACTAAAAATTTTAAATTAAAAAAAATTTAAAGACCCCAATTGGGGTCACAAAGAATCAGACATGACTGAAATGACTGACTAACAACATCCACTATACACATATTGAATTAAATTATACGGTAAGGGGAATAAGATTTATAGGCAGGAAGAAAAAGATGGTTCCAGGGACACAGACAAATTTATTTACTAGGGATTCAAAATGTGATATAATGGAAGGAGCCCTGGGCTTGGATTGAAGAGAGCTGCTGTCTCTCCTGCCACTATGGAGCAAGGAAAATCACTTACCCTGTCTGAGTTTGCATTGTTTCATCTGTCAAGTGAGAAGCATAATACCTGCCCCCTAAAAGAATTGTTTTATTATTCACTCTGTATAAATATCAGGGGACATTGTTGTCCAGGGCTTAGTATAATATTCTGCACATCTCCATAACTATTAGTTTGTTCCAAAATTCCGAGAGTTGATATGGTGTAGTAGACAACCCAAACTCAGTCAGGTAACATGAATTTGAGCCTACTAATTGTGTGGCCTTGAGAAAATTGCTTCCTCTCGCTGGACCTCAGTTTTCTTATCTGTATAAATGGGGGCAATATTGTCTACTTTCTCTTTCTCTGAGGTATTATGAGGAAGGCACTTTGTAAACTGTAAAGCTTTTTATATATGTAAATTGTAAGCTATGGTGACAATGAAATGACAATTTAGTTCAATTTCACATTGATCAAACACCTACCACTGCTTCAAATGACAAAAAGCAAAGTCTTTCATTTTGGTTCTCTTTTGGTTCTATTGCAGTGAGACCGAAAGAAACTGTTATCCTTAGTGGAAGTCAGCTTAATATCTCACTTTACATGTGATTAACTATACACACGCATACATATACTCCTCACGGTATACTATCTATGTTAAAGTGAACACATTCTCTCCAGAGCATCATGTAGTTTTGTATCCTCCAACTCTAGAGGGAAAATAATAACAATAACCAAGATCTAAATTATACTTTAAGGTTTGCAAAGTACCTTATAGACTGTATCTCATTCAGTCCTTGCAACAACCCTGTGAGGTTAGAGTGGTATTATTTCCAGTGTACAGTAGAGGAAATCGAGGCTGACTGATATTAAGGGACTTGTTCAGAGTCCGAGGTAGGTTTTACCCTCTCTACCTTGCTAAGCTGATTGATTCTCAATGCACTGTCTTCGTGCCTGTTTTAAGATTCTTTCTTGTAGTCAAACTGATACTCTATGTGAAAATCATAGCAGCACAGGAGACAACCCAGACTCCTAGTCTTAAAACATTACTTTGAGTCCTGGGTCTTCAACTTACTAACTGTGTGACCTTGGGAAAGTTGCTTCCTCTCTCTGGGACTCAGTTTTATCCTCTGTATAAATGGAGTAATACTATCTGTTTTCTCCTTCACTGAGTTATTGTGAGGAAAACAAGAAAGAGGGATAATATACCATCATACATTAAATAATCATGACTACATATTAGAGGCATAGTAGAGAAACTCATCTTCATGAGTTCAAATCTGGTCTTAGACACTTACTAGTTGTGGGACCTTGGACAAGTCACTTGCCCCTTTTTTGCCCCTTTTCCTCATCTATAAAATGAGCTGGAGGAGGAAATTGTAAACCACTGCAGCAACTGTCAAGAAAAATCCCACTTGGAGTCCAAAGAGTTGGACATAGTAAAAGAACTGAACACAAAAACATGAACTTTCACCTTGCCTAAAATCAGGCTTTCACATCATTTCCTATCAATTTCTAAACCATATCACTCTCCCACCCCCTTTGTTCCTCTTTATTTAAAAAAAACCAGACTGGATCATTTAACAATAAGCAAGGTTTTGAAATAATGGTGCATAGTGCATATGTACCGTATATTTGGAAAATCCAATGTTTAGCAGTCATGGAAGCTTACTTCTGACTCATACCAGAGGAGTAAGGTTCTATATTTTCCATCTCAGAATAAATAAACCAGAGGAATCAGAGTCTATAAATCCGGTCTTTAAAATGGACTGGACCAGGGAATGTGGGCATAGGAACACCACAAATACTGGGACAGGAGTGTCCAATGCCCATTGCCGCATAGGGGCTTTTATAAAAACCACAAAGGGGAGGGGAAAGGGAGGCACATAAACACAGAACAGGACAGATGACATTATGCAACTAAGTACAAAAGTGATTGGCCACAGAGCTGAAAGGTAGGAAACAACATAATTGGTTGGAAATTTGAGAAAAGAGACTAATAACACGTCGCACCTCCATCCCCCTTTTCCCATAGAATTAAGAAGAGCACAGTTATGAGTTTAGGCCAGAGTTTTGGACAGCAAACCAGACATCCTTGAAGAATATCTCAGCAGCTAAAGCTATCAGGAAAAAGCCGTTCTTTCTCATAATTTCTAAGGCTAGCTAGGATTCCTTGAGGCCAGAAAAGATCAATGATTAGCAGAAGAGCTGGCATTCTAAATTTAACCCATTAAGCTAAATTTTAAAACTAAGTTCTGAAATAAAGAGCCATAACTTAAGCAATTCTAGGAGCAAGATTTTGGTCCTCAGTTCAGGATTGTGATTGTTCCATCCAAAGCCTTTTCTAAAAATGTGAGTTCTGCTAAGAGTGCAGAAATAATTTTGTTTCCACATGGGCATGGGATTTTACCTGTGAACGGTTCCCTTTTGTCCAGGCTTCTATGGTGAAAAAAGTTGTCATATAAACAGCAATTTTATTTATTTTGGCATTTAAATTTTATTTTGAGTACTTTCCAACCTCTTTTTTTTTTTTTTACAACCTCTCCCTTTCCCAAAGCCTCCAAAACCCTCATATTATATTCTCTGGCTGTTCAGAGCCTCCTTAGTCTTGATAGGGCCAATGGGTTCAGAAAAGGGCATTCTTTCCAACTGCAGATGAAGAGGTGATTGAAGCATATTTATTTTGGACATGTCTAAATTAGGAATTTGTTTTGCTTGACTATTCGCATCTGGGTTGGGTTTAGTTTCTCTTGCTTACTCAATAGATGGGAAGTGGGCTAGGAGAGGGGGAGATGGGAAGGAGAGAATTCAGGACTGAAAATAAAATTGAATAAAAAAATTTTAAATGAAAAAGTCTTAGCAAATGAGGTTCTTTTTTTCATCATCAGCCTAAAGGCACTGATTATCTGCAGTGAGAAGGAAGAGAGAAAAAATTAAAGATAAACTTTTCCTCCTTCCCACTTTTACTGTTGTGTGGCCCCAATAGGTTTGTGACAGCTTAGTTCTGGACTGGCAGGTCAGAGGCTTGAAGAGAAACACAATCATTACAACAAATGCCTCTGGTGATAAAAAATGAATTGGAGTCTAAAACATTTCCTTTGTAGAGGATTTGCTTCCTGAGTCCTTTGTACTCAGCGGGGACTTAAGTGAATTTCTAAGAACATGACATATCTTAGTCTCAAGATCAATACTGAATTAGCAGACATGGCTAAGGATAACTGGGGGGGAAATAATTAACAAAATTAAGGAGGATTTGCACCATTGGGAACTATAAAAGTTATTTTATGAGCCCATGTAAATGTAATAAAACCTCTGTCTGCACCACAATTTAATTTCATATCAAAAAATGGTCCCTGCAGATATTCCATGAGATTATTTTACTAAATTTGAATGCATATTCCCATCCTTGATCTGAGTGAGAGAAAGCTTATACTGATTACCAAGCTAAACATTTTATATAATAGAAGAGAATGAAGACCTACAGCCTCAACTCTACCTAATGACATCTGCTTAGGTTGAGGCATATTATTAATTTCTTTTAGTAATAATATCTCATAATTGGCACAGGCTGCCTTTAACACATCAAATGGTTATTCCTGGATAAATTGCCTGTTATAAGATATAGATCGTGCTTGATTTTTTATATATATAAAAGCATGTGCACACACACATATATAATTGTCATTCTTCTTGTTCATTTGTGACTGATTCTTTGTAATCCCATGGACCATAGAATATCAAGCCCTTCTATATTCCATTATCTCTTAGTCTGTTCAAGATCATGTGCATTGTTTCCATCACACTATCCAACTATCTCATGCTCTGTTGTCCCCTTTTCCTTCAATCCCTCCTAACATTAGGCTCTTTTCTAATGAGTTTTATCTTCTCATTATTTGACCAAGGCATTGACCAAGCCTCAGCTTCAGTATTTGATTTTCCAGTGAATAGTCTGAGTTAATTTCTTTAAGTATTGACTGGTTTGATCTCCTTTCTATTCAAAGAATTCTCAAAAATCTTCTCTAGCACCACAGTTGGAAAGCACTGATTCTATGACGCTCAGCTTTCCTTACAGTCCAACTCTCACAGCTACATGTTACTAATGGAAAAACCACAGCTATGACTATATGGACCTCTGTTAGCAAGGTGATGTCTCTGCTTTTTAGTATGCTGTCCAGATTTGCCATAGTTTTCCTTTAAAAGAGCAAACGTCTTTTAATTTCATGGCTACAGTCACCATTTGCAGTAACCTTTGAGTCTGAGAATGTAAAATATGAACTGATTCTATTTCTTCTCCCCCTATTTTCCAGGAAGTGATGGGGACCAGTTGCCAAGTTCTTTGTTTTTATGTTAAACTTCAAGCCAGCTTTTACACTTTTTTTTCACCCTTGTCAAGAGGCTTCTTAGTTCTTCACTTTCTACCATGAAAGTGGTATCATCTACATATCCAAGATGGTTACTATTTCTTCCTACAACCTTAATCCCTGTTTTTAGTTCATCCAGTCTAGCATTTTGCATGGTGTACTCTGCGTATAAGTTAAATTATAAATATATACTTATATATATACATATACAAATTATCTACATATAATTTGCATGTGTATACATGCATATGTTTTAAAGATCCAGTGTTAACAAATAACAAAATACAGGGAATAAGACACTTTATAAAACATACACACACTCCTAAATAATACAGAATAATAACTTTACATTAGATAGGAGAGGTGACCTTTTACCTTATCTTATCTGTAATCAAGCCTCTTCCTGAACATTTCTAAACCACACCACTGCATCCAAGCCACTCTCCTACCCACTTTCAACCTTCCCTTTCTGGGTTGTCATTCAACATTGGAATGTAAGCTCTTTGTTAAGTATGAGTGAGACAGACAGAATAAAGAAAGAAAGGTCTTGTCTTCAAGGTACCTGGCCTATGTGATCAATAGAACTATTTTCATTCATTCATTCATGAGAGTATGGAATTCCCCTGAGGAAACCCATTGAATCTATGTAGATCAGCACCTGCTTGTACAATAGAACCTTGTTTTTCATGACCTCAACACACATGAATTCAGATATATGTGTTTGGCAACCAAAAATAATTAAAGGCAGGAAATATATAAAATGAAAAAAATTTAATTCTGTACTAAATCTGTCCCATTTCCCCGAGTAAGTCTTTCACTAGTTCTCCCAACCATTCTCATTTTCACTCTGATAAGTGTTAATGTGAGTCATTGCATTGTTTTGTGCCAAATGATATCAGTCTTTCAAGAGTTCAAGAACTTCAAGAGTTCAAGTCGTGTCTGCATTGCAGCAGTGCAATGTTTTTGTTTGTTTGTTTCATTAACACTATTTAGTAATTAATAATGGTCCCAAAGTACAAGAGTAGTAATACTGATAGCTCTGATAAGTCTAAGAAAAGTTATAAAATGCCTAGGTATGTTCATATAAAAATACTTATTAAATAATGGGGTTTGCTATTTTGTATGATTTCTAGCTTACTTGGAAAGTCTTGGAACATATAGTAGGTAAAATGAGATCTTACTGCAATTGCTGTCTGTGTCTCCTAGAGGCTAAATGATTTTAAGGGCACACAGTTGGTATATGTCGTAGGTGGATATTGAATCCAAGCCTTCCTGATTCCAATCTATTGGATTCTTGCTCTCTATTATACTCTGTTGCCTCTTGAACAAGATAGATAGTAAGGATAAAGAGGGGGACTGGACCTGTGATTTCACTGCTAGAGGGAACTCTTTCTATCAATACAAGTGGATCTCTTTTATACAATAGTCCTAAGAGTTGCCTACAGCACTGGGAAGCTGAGTGATTTGTTCAGTCACACAATCATTAAGCAAGATTTGATGCCAAGTCTTTCTGACTCTGAGCCCAGCTACCCACACTACCCCTCTATACCCCTCTAACTGTATTTCAAAATTATCTGAATTTTCACTATGTACTTTATTATGCACCCCATAAGAGAAAAGACCCATCCACCTTTTAGCTACACTCCATAAATTCTTTTCTTGAATCCAGATCCTTCCTCAGACTAAGAAGAGGATTTTTAGTCAGTCAGTAGTCAGAGGTACCAGCTATGGGAGAGACCCTCCTGGGAATTCTGTGTCTCTCAGAAGTGAACCTGGAGGCAGTGGGAGGAGAGGTAAGAAAAAAGAGTACTTCATAAAATGTGATTTAAAAGGTCCTCTAGAAGACAGTGGCTTAAAAAGAAGTGACCTTGGTCCTGATAGCAAGTCCCTGCTCTTTCTAAACAGCTTGTCTATGACATTGAGCAATACGGTATTTGGCAATCAGAAAGCCACTCACTTGGATAGTCTACAAAGCACATTTACATTAGTTATCTCATTTGATCTATAGTTGATGATGATGATGATGGTGATAATAACAATAACTCACATTTTAAGGTTTGCAAATCACCTTTTTTCCCTTACAATCATCCTGAAAGGTAGGTAGAGGTGGATACACAGTAGCATTATTTACGTTGTCATTTTGTAATGGTGATGATACCAAAGGGTCCCCTTTGAAGTCACACTGCATTAAGCAAAAGCCAGGGCTGTTTCAGATAGGTCACATGATTCTAAATGGGATCTTTTCAAAATGGATTGCTCTGAGTCTGCCTATTATAGGAACATCTTAAAGAATCCCAATGTATTTAGATCTATATACGAGTCTCTGAGGGTAGATTGGGGATATACTCTCTGTGTAGGGGTTCACATGCATATTTATATGACTATAGCAATTGCAATATATAAAATATTAATGTATGTATGCCTTCAAAAAAACCAACGCTTTTGTTTATTTTTAGGCCAAGGTCACACATTTAGACCTCTGTGGTCTAGTTAACCTAGCATGGAAAACAATTCTGTTGTGTGGTCACAGACTGTATCCCGATGCCAGCCAGTCATGTTACAAATTCATTCTGTTGACCAGAGAAGTAGATTTAAGAATGTACATGCTGAGAACCAGGCATATTTATTGATCATCATTATTTTTTAAAAATCCACCTGGACTTTGTCTGGACTACTTAGAACTTTTTTCTTTGAGCATCTCTGGTGTTTGCTTCCTGGTGTTTTTTTATTTTATTTTCATTTTTTTTATTAAAATAGAGTACCAGGAATTTATTATAACTCCCTTCTCTACTATAGGTTCATTGAAGATGCAAATCCTACCACAAGAAAAAGAGATCAGAGCTATTTTTCTGTTGACATGCTTGTCAGTTCTATATCCTTCCTCCTTTCCCTCACCTCTTCCCTTCCTTCCTTCCTTCCTTCCTTCCTTCCTTCCTTCCTTCCTTCCTTCCTTCCTTCCTTCCTTCCTTCCTTCCTTCCTTCCTTCCTTCCTTCCTTCCTTCCTTCCTTCCTTCCGTCCTTCCTTCCTTCCTTCCTTCCTTCCTTCCTTCCTTCCTTCCTTCCTTCCTTCCTTCCTTCCTTCCTTCCTTCCTTCCTTCCTTCCTTCCTTCCTTCCTTCCTTCCTTCCTTCCTTCCTTCCTTCCTTCCTTCCTTCCTTCCTTCCTTCCTTCCTTCTTCCTTCCTTCCTTCCACTCTTCCTTCCTTCCACTCTTCTTCCTACCCCTCCCTCTGAAACCAAGGTGGCACCATGATCTGGAGTTAAGAAGACTTAAATTCAAATTTATCCTTAGACATTAACCATGATCCTAGGAAAGTCACAACTTTTATCTGGCTCAATTTCCTCAACTGTAAAATGGAGATAATAATATCTACCTCAAAGCACAATTGTGAAATCCAATGAGATAATATTTTTCAAATGCTTAGTCCCTGGCATATAGTAAGCATTTGATTAATTGTTTCCCACTCCTTCTGTCCTGCATTCCTGCCTGTCTTCCCACTTTCTGGTCCCCATTTCTGCCTTCCTTCCTTTAAACATATATTGACTACCTACTTTGTGCCAAGTGCTATAGGTAATAGAAAAAATGAGATAGTCCCCTCCTTCAAGAAATTTATGAGGGTGCAGCTGGGTAGCTCAGTGGATTGAGAGCCAGGCCTAGAGACGGGAGGTCCTAGGTTCAAAATCTGGCCTCAGACACTTCCCAGCTGTGTGACCCTGGGCAAGTCACTTGACCCCCATTGCCTAGCCCTTACCACTCTTCTGCCTTGGAGCCAATACACAGTATTGACTCCAAGATGGAAGGTAAGGGTTTAAAAAAAAAAAGAAATTTATCATATAGAAGGGGAGATGGCATGGACACAAATAACTATGAAAGGAGATAAAAAGTGAGTCTAATGAGAGGAGCAAAGTGCTGTGTTAGCTCAGAGGAGACACCAAGGCATGTGTGAAGAATGATACTTTTTGGAAATGTGCATTTTTTAAGTTAGGAAAGAAAAGTCATCAGTTGGTCAAACTGCTTTTCAGAACTTGGGGGAAGGTAACTCTTACATTGTAGAAACTAGACTATAAAGTTAGTTGCTATTTCCACAAAGACTTAAAACACATTTTCTCTATAAATGTCAGTTAAATTAAAAGCTATCATTTATCACTTAAAATTAAGATAATTTAATATTAGAGAGTCAAAGTAAATTTATTATTTAATCTTTTTATTTTTTAATTATCTATTATATAGACAAACACATGCCATACCTAGGGGAATCTTCGTGCCACAGTAAAAAATATGTGTACTCTTACTTTCTGCTCTTTTTTCTTTAAAAGCTCAAGGATGGGAATGGAACCTGCAAGGTACAATTATTATGTTCATCATCATCCTTGGATAAGATGACTACCAATAGGAAGATGAGCTCAACTCATGACTTTCCTTGCCAGAAGATATGATTAAAAAAAACACAACCCTTACCTTCCATCTTGGAGTCAATACTGTGTATTGGCTAGGCAATGGGGGTCAAGTGACTTGTCCATGGTCACACAGCTGGGAAGTGTCTGAGGCCAGATTTGAATCTAGGACCTCCCATCTCTAGGCCTGGCTCTTAATCCACTGAGCTACCCAGCTGACCCCCAGAAGATAGGATTTTAAAAATATATATATATACACTTACCTTCTGTCTTAGAATTGATACTCAATATCAATTCCAAGGCAGGTAAGTGATAAGGGCTAGACATTTGGTATTAAGTAACTTGCCCAGGGTCACACAGCTAGGAAGGGTCTGAGGTCACATTTGAACCCAGGATCTCTTGTCTCTAGGTCTGGCTCTCTATTCACTGTGTCACCTAGCTGCTCCTAGAAGACATGAGTTTCCTAAAACACAGGTCCAAACATGTCACTCCCTTACTTAGAAAAATCTGTTTGTTTCTTATCACTTCCAGGATCAAATACAAAATCCTCTGTTTGGTGTTCAAAGCCCTTCATAACCTAACCCCCTCCTGCCTTTTCAATCTTTTTACACCTCATTCTGGAACATGTGATTCAATCCAGTGACACTGATCTTCAGGTTGTTCCATGAATAGGTTGGTTCTAGTATTCTCTCTGATTATCCCCCATGCCTGGAATGCTTTGTAAGAAATTAAATTTAGAGTTTAATGAAATATGAAAATTCTAAAGTAACTGTGGTTGCCGATTTAAAATATTATAGCTCAAGTCAAAATGACTTTTAGTAGCATTTATTTACAAAAGAGGTGGAAAGAGTGAAAGTAGAGAAATGTAAGAAGAGGGTAGAGAAAATGTCTAGGCTATTACACTAAATGTTGCTCTGGTGTCTGGCTCAGCCCCAGTAGGGCTTGTTAACCTTCAACCAGAGGACCCAATGGTGTCTTATGCAAGGGCTCCAACTACACAGCTTTCTCCAGGAGAGGAAGGCCAATTCACTCACCCAAAACAAAGTCCAAAGGAGAAGATCCAGGAGTAGTCCTCTAAGAAGCACCTCCAAAAACCAAGTTACATGCTGAAGATTGAAGTCCCAGTCCAAAGTCACCTCCAAGAGCCAAGTCACCAGCCAACAATCCCCAGACAGGAAGTTCAGTACTTTTTATAGCCCTTTCCTCACATCACTTCCTGTTCCTTCCTCTACTTTATGGGAACCAGTTGCAGTCTTTAAATTTGTTTAGCAGTGCTCAGGGGGTGGTCCATGGCCTCTGGAGTTGACACTTACTTTAGTGACTTAGAAATTCCCTCACTTAGTGTTAAGTAGGGGTGTTTAAGTTTTTGGTTAATTAATTAAAAATTGCTGATTGATAGACAAAAAAAGTTTGATTCACCCTTCACAGCTCTCACTTCCTTCTTGGTTCTGACCACTGGCCTCCCAGTTTTCCTTTAAGTCCTAACTAAATTCCCCTTTTCCACAAGAAGCTTTCCCCAACAGCTCTTAATATCAGTGCTTTCCTTCTTTTAATTATTTCCTATTTGTCTCATATATACCTTGCTTTGTATATATTTGTTCATATGTTGTCTCCTCTACTAGACTGTAAGCTTCTTGAGGGCAGATACCATATTTTACTACTATTTATATGCCCAGAGCTTACCCCAGTGTTTGCTGAATTGAATTGAACCTAGAGAGAGATGTTTGGATGGGGCAGAGCAAGGGTGAAATATGAAACAACTATATATTAGGTATACAAACCAAATTATGTCTTGCTATTTAATGAATCAATCTTTCAGGAGAGTAAAATACAAGTTATGTCACTGCTACTGCTTAAGTTGTTTGTTTGCTTTTTAATGCAGACTTGAGAGTCTTTTGAATGTTAATATATATATATATATATATATATATATATATATATATATTTGGAAAATAAATAGCTTTGCTATACCTGGTCCTCCTTGAATATTAAGTATATTTGAAATACTCCTTTTTGGGAAGATTATAGACATGAGTTAAACATAAGCTTTAAGTACTTTCTCTGAGGCTCTAGGACAGGGTGTAAAGAGTTCAATAAAATGAAAAGAGCCTGATCAGGTTCCCTCAGAACTGAATCCAGCCTATGTACATGGATCTAGTGTTGAGAGGGGGCCCTAAGTGCAGAGAAGGAGAAGGTGAGGCGGCATTGCAACAATCACTATTATTATTATTACATTTGTAAGGAGAGAAGATAAGGGAAGGAGCATTCCTCATTGTAGAAATAAATGAGTACATTCTTATTCCTTTCCATGGCGACTTTAGGAAAAAATGTTGTATTAGCTCTGGGTAGAATGGAGAGGAACTGGTAAGGCAGCAGCTATCTCGTTTCCCCAACTGGTTACTATGTGGCCAGGAATTCCTGGTGTCTGTTACTTTTGTCTCTCTATTCGTTCTAGATCTTAGGTGTATGAATATCAAAGATATAATGGACCAAGTTTAAACTTGTAACTTCTAAGGCATGAATGGCCTTGCCAGTAGCCCGAGGACCCATGCCCAGTGAGCTTTTGGATATAGTTTCAAATTGTTTTCCAGAATGGCTGGATTACTTTTACAGTTCTGTCAGCAGAACATCAGTGTGCCTGTACTTCCATAGCTTCTCCAATCATCATTTTTCTGTTTTTGGCCATTTTTGTCAATCTAATGGATATAAGGCAGAGTTTTTTAAATTGCCTTTTGATTAATAATAGTGATTCAGAATCATTTTTTTCATATGATTATTGATCACCTGACTTCTTTTTATGGATAGTTATATCTTTTTTACCTTTTATCTATTAGATAATGCCTCTTATTCTTATATATTCATATAAATTCCCAATATATTTGGATACCATACCCTGATCAGAGAAATTTGATGCAAAGATATTCATCTTTCCAATGCTAACTTGCATTGATTTTGCTTGTTAGGATATTTTTCAGTTTTATGTAATTAGAATTGTACATTGTATCTTGTCATCTTCTCTATTCCTTATTTTATGAAGAACTCCTTCCCTATGTATTGTTGTAAAAGTTATCTCCTTTTCTGCTCCTCTAATTTGTTTATGTTATGACTTTTAAAATTTAATCAATTTATTTATTTAGAATATTTTCCCATGGTTACATGATTCATGTTCTTCCCTTCCCCTCCTCCTCCTACCCCCCTCCTGTAGCCAATGAGCAATTCCACTGGGTTATATGTGTATATGATATGACTTTTTATATATTAGTCACATCCATTTGAAACTTATTGTGATATGTGATGTGTGATATGAAATATTGGCCTAAATTAATTTCTGTCTAACTTTTTTTCAATTTTCTCAGTAGTCTTTATTGAAAGTTCTTACCCCCCCCCTCCCATTTTGATTTTGGGTGAACACTTTTGGTGTTCTACCATTTCACTGATCAGATTTTCTATTTTTTTAATATTAAATTTTTTAAGCCCTTACTTTTCACCTTAGAACCTAAGGTAAAAGAGTGGTAAGGACTAGGCAATGGGAGTTAAATGACTTGCCCAGAGTTACACAGCTAGAAAGTGTCTGAGGCCAGGTTTGAACCTAGGACTTCCTGTCTCTAGGCTTGGATCTCAATCCATTAAGCACATAGCCTCCCCAAGCTTTTCTACTTTTTAAATCTATACTAAATTATTTCCATAATCACAGCTTTGTTTATATCTCTGAGTACCTATATTGACAAAATAGAGAGGGATGAGATTAATGAATTGGGCTTATAATTTTAAAAATTAGAAAAAGAGCAAATTAAAAATCCCAAGACAAAAAATGAAATTGGACATCCTAAAAATTAAAGGAGAAATGATTACTGCTTTGTATCATAGTTCAAGAACTAGTAGTTCTAGGTTCACTTCCTTTCCATTATCTCTCTATTGTTACTTTTGACATCCTTAACTTTTTGTTCCTGTAGATAAATTTTGTCATTTTTTCTAGTTCTATCAAGTATCTCTTTGGTAGTTTTATTAGTGTACATTAGTATAACAGCACTCTGGTAAGGGAAGAAAAACTGGAAACAAATTGGGGACATATATATTGGGGAATGGTGGTATTAGTTGTGACATAGGCCCATAATGGAATCCTATTGTTCCATAAAAAAATGGCAAATATGAAAAATTCAGAGAAACTTGGGAAGCAGAATGAAATAATCAGACCCAAGAACATCACATGCACAATGATTACATTAATGCTAAAGTAAATAGCATTAAAGGATATCAGATCTTAGATCAATACAATGAACCATGTTGATTCCAAAGGACCAATAATAAAATATGCTTTCTTCTTCTTGGAAGAGTACAGGAGTGGAGGGAGGCATATGCTGTCAGTTATGGTCAATGTGCCATTGTTTTACTTAACTGTTCTTTGTTAGATGCAACAGTTCTTTGTGGGGGGAAAGGGCTAGTGTTGTTAAACAGGAATATTATACACATATATTTTTAAAAGTGGAATTAGACTTGTTTTACTTGATAACCAGAAGCATATATAGAAAGAAATATGACTCCAGATTGGGAGAAAGAAGGCGGAGCACATTCATCCATGTTCTTTCTTTTTTTTAAACCCTTACCTTGAGTCTTAGAATCAACACTGTGTATTGGCTCCAAGGCAAAAGGGTGGTAAGGGTTAGGCAATGGAAGCTAAGTGACTTGCCCAGGGTCACACAGCTGGGAAGTGTCTGAGGCCAGATTTGAACCTAGGACTTCCCGTCACCCAGCTGCCCCCCATCCATGTTCTTTCTCTTGTACTTTTCAGCATAAAAATCTCATTTTTTTCTTGGAGAGGGGTGGGTAAACTTCCAGAAGCATCTCTCTATGGAACCTTAGATCTATGTCTATATATTTAGAAAATCCATGTGTACATACATATTTTCCATGGGCACATCCTTTATCTTATATTTGTCTCAAGGTGGTAGAATTAGACATATGTGTAGAATTTGTTGAGATTTCATCTTGAAATGTGGAAAAGTTTCCTAACAATTAAAGCTTTGCAAAATGGGAATGGGTTGCCTTGAGAAGTAGTGAGTTCTACAACATTTGATGACTTTGTTAGACTGTAAAAAATATTCCTTCCATGTACTTCTCAATCCAGACAATTGATCTTCTGACTCTGGGCATTTTCACCCACTATCTTCTGGCATGCATGCTCTGTCTTCTGTCTTCCCTGACTTCCTTCAAGTCCCACTAAAATCTTAGCTTCTACAGGAAGCCTTCTTTCCCAGTCCTTCTTAATGCTAGTACTTTCCCTTTGTGGAGTTCTTGCTTATCTTGTATTTATTTCCTACATAGTTATTTGCCTGTTGCTTCCTCTAATAGATTGTGAGTCCTTGAGGAAGGGACTGTCTTATGCCTTTCTCTGTATCCCTAGAACTTAGCACAGTGCCTGGTGCATAGTAGGCACTAAATAAATGTTTACTGGATGACTATTTAGTTGAGTACCCTTTCCATTCTGATTGTCAGCTTCTTTCCATTTTTCTCCCTTAAATATCTCCATTTCCCACTGTGGTATCCTAATCCTCATCTCATACCCCTGGTCCCCCATGATTGTTCCTAGATCCACCCATGTCTCTGGCTCCTCCCATCCCCTCCAAATACCTACCCACTTTTGGTGCTCTAATAAAAAATATTGATACGTGATGAGCACACACTTTTCTCCTATTTCTTACTCTCTCTTTCCCGTTCCCTTTCAGCTATAATTCTAAAGAAGAAATCAGTCAGTCTAGTTTATGAATGAAAGGCAGGGAAAGTGAAGAATTAGATTTTCTGTTTCTTATCTGCTGAATATCTTTTTCTTTATCTGCCTGGAGGAAAAGAGCTATTTGCAGAGCTCAGAAGAGTTTTCTAAGCAGGAGGAGGCTATTTTAAGAACGGAGAGATAATATTGATGTCCTGGAGAGAGGAATTGCAGGGCCAGTATCTTGGAGCTGGGGTATCCTCCCTTGGAGATTTCTAAAAATAGGTTATTACTGCCATCTGGTATGTGAGAATATAGGGGAGTTTACACTTTGGAAGAAAAAAAAAGCTGTAAGGGCATGGTGGAAGTGCAATGTCAAGCAATTACGACTGACATAGCTGAAAAGGCCCTTGTTGATCCCTTTGCCATCACCACCCCATCTAACCTATCCCAGTACAATTACTATGAACGCTGCTTTGAAAAAACCTCTACTGACAATTCAGTAAGCATTTAATTGAGTTCCTCCAGTGGTCTCACCATTATATAAGGTGTTGTGGAAGATGTAAATGAAGCATATGGTACCTTCCCGTTCCTCATAAAAATTATAGTTTAGCCAGGGAGACAACATTTAGATATATTAAACAGTTAGAGAAAAATACCAAACATTATATCATGAAAGAATAAATATAAAATAATGTTAGTAGTGAGTGCTTTGGAACTTCTGGTAGAGAGACACTAGTATGAATCAGAATAATCAGAAAAAAGGGGCAGCTAGGTGACTCAGTGAATAGAGAGTCAAGCCTAGAGATGGAAGGTCCTGGGTTCAAATCTGATCTCAGACACTTTCTAGCCATGTGATTCTGGGAAAGTCATTTAACTCCAATTGCCTAGTCTTTACTGCTCTTCTGCTTTAGAACTGATACTTAGTATAGATTTTAAGACAGAAGATAAGAGTTTTTAAAATATTATAATGTCCTTAAATATTATTTAAAATTATTGCATTAATGACCAATTAGGGATTTTGGTTTATGGTTTTCTTATTTATCTTTATTGTCATGCAAAACACACTTCTATATTGGTCATTGTTGTAATAGCACATTCCTATATAACCCAAACTTCTAAATAAAGCCACAAATACACTGATCTGAAATATAACTTCAACAGTTGTTTTTCCAGAGCATAGCTTTCCTTGTCATAAATAAGTCTTTCAGAATTGTCCCAGATCATTGCATTGCTGAGAATAGACAAGTTTTCACAGATAATCATCATATAATATTGCTGTTATTGTGTTCAATGTTCTCCCACTTCTGCTTATTTCACTCTGCATCAGTTCCTGCAGATCTTTCCACCTTTTTTTTTCTGAAATCATCCTGCTTATAATTTCTTATAGCACAATAGTATTCCATAACCAACATCTACCACAATTTGTTCAACCATTTCTCAATTGATGGACATCCCCTCATTTTCCAATTCTTTGCCACTACAAAAAAAAGCTGCTATAAATATTTTTGTACAAGTAGATGCTTTCCCCTTTTTTTATTAGATCTTTGGGATACAGACCCAGTAGTAGTATTACCAGATATGCACCATTTTATAGCCCTTTGGGTATAGTTCCAAATTGCCCTCCATAATGGTTGGATCATTTCACAACTCTACCAGCAATGCATTAGTGTCCCAATTTTGCCACATCCCCTCTAACATTTACCACTTTCCTTTACTGTCATATTGGCTAATCTCATAGAGATGGTACCTCAGAATTGTTCTAATTTGCATTACTCTAATCAAGAGTGATTTAGAACAATTTTTATCTGATTATTGATGGCTTTGATTTCTTCATTTAAAAAATTGCTTGTTTCTATCCTTTGACCATTTGTCAATTGGGTAATGGCTTGTATTCTTATAAATTTGACTTAGTTCTCTATAAATTTTAGAAATTAGATCTCTATAAGAGAAGTTTGTTATAAAATGTTTTTTCCAGTTTGTTGTGTTAAATTTAATTGTGGTTGGACTTGAATATATTTATATATGTGGTCACCAGGTATGTAATTTCTAAATCCCAAATGAATTACTAAAGTAAATAGAATTTATGGTAGTTTATTTACAATAGAGGGAAGATATTAAGGAATGAGAGAAAGAGAGGAAACTCTGCCTTCCTCTGAGCCAGGTAGAAATACTAAGGACCTAATCAGGGAAGAGTCTCAAGAAGATGGGCCTTTCTCTTATACACTCTGAGAAAGGCAGGGTTCCTAAGTCAGCCTTTCACTCACCAATGGTGAACCATCTAAATGGAAAGAAGTCTGGGTGTCTGTCTTCTGGTCGCTCCTCAAGTGTCTGTCTTCCAGTTCCACTCTGAGTCAGAAATCCTCCATCCACTAGATTCTCAAATCAAATATTTCCCTTCTTTTGGCCTCTGATCCTCTTTTTAAAGATCTTTTCCTCTTGTGTTACCTCCCCTAAATTTCACATCTACCAATCACAGCAAATGCTTTTCTCTAGGACTGCCCACTCTTTAGTTCCTACCTTCTTTGGTTAGATTATACCTTTTTGGGTTACTTAACACCTTTTTGTAGTTAAAATGGGCACATCTACTTAAAATCTAAAAATAGACTGTGGATTACAAATTCAATCTTTCCAATAAAGGAAGAGCTAATTACCTTCATTGTTACAATCAGGGGATTACAATTTAATCTTCACACTAAAGGAAGAGCTAAGTATCTTCATTGTTACAATCTGGAGATACCTAAATCCAGTCTTCACAATTGTTTCCTTTTTAATCTTGGTTATATTAGTTTTGTTTGTACAAAAGCTTTTTAATTTAGTCTAATCAAAGGTATTCATTTTACATCTTTTAAAACTCTCTTTCTCTTGTTTGGTCATGTCTTTCCTTTCCCAAATATCTGCCAAACAAACTATCTTATGTTCCCCTAATTTAGTTATGGTATCACCCTTTATATCTAAATCATATATCCATTTTGACCTTATCTTGGTGTAGGGGTGAGATATTGGTTTATACCTAGCTTCTATCATACTGTTTTCCAATTTTCCCAGCAGTTTTTATTAAAGAGTGAGTTCCTATTCCAAAAGCTCAGATCTTTGGGTTTATCAAACACAAGGTTGCTAAAGTCATTTACCCCATATATTGTGCATATAATCTACTCCATTTATCTACCATTCTATTTCTTAGCCAGTAGCATGTTGTTTTGGAGATTGCTGCTTTATAGTATAGTTTGAGATCTGGTACTGCTAGGTCATCTTCCTTCACATTTTTTTTTCATTATTTCCCTTGATAGTCTTCTTCCAGAAGGAAAGGGTTAAAAAACAGAATAATCAAAGAAAGCTTCATGGAAAAGGTGAGAATGAAGAATCAAAAGGATTTGATGAAAAGAAGACAACCAATGACAGATAGATGTAACTGTAATAGAGCAAAGAATTAGGAATAAAAATGCAATGTGCTAAGGACCATGTACATCTGCCTCATTGGAAAAGAAAATACATGTTAGCTAGAAATAGTGGAGACTATTTGGAGTGGAGTGGAGTATGAATGTCCCTCTCCATTGGGAAAGTCCTTTGTATATCTGTGACTGTACTAATGGTTCAATAACAAAAAAATATATAATATTCCACAGGACAATGAAGGTAATTTTTCTTTCTCTTCCTATAGTGCTAGGAGGTAGTGAATGCCCCAGATTAGGTATCCCAGTGTAAGTTGCTTCTACTGCAATTTACTGACATAGATGAGTCAGATGGAGAAACTAGGACCCACCCAAGACTATATCAACAAGTCAGAGCAGCCAAAAAATGCAGCGAATTGTATAAGGTAAAGTAGTGTGCTTTTTGAGTCTGTGTACACCTCTCTGACTTGAAATCAGGCAGAACTCTCTTGTTCCAATTTCTGCTCCTTTCCTCCTCTGGAGGATCCCTGGTTCCTGTTCAACCCTGCTCCCAAGTCCTAGGTTTTTGTTTCTGCTTATTTCAGTTGTAAATTTGTGACCTCAGTAATTGTCCTAACCACCAGTCCTAAAAGACAGTGTAGTGGAATGCAAAGGGCATTGGACTTAGCAGAAATGGGTTTGTATCCTAGATCCAGGTTTTATATGCTGTATGACTATAGGAAAGACCCTTAACCTCTCTAAGCTTCAATTCTACGTCTGTAAAATGGGAACAATAATACTTTTGCTAGGTATCTCACAGGGTTGTTGTGAGAAGAGTGTTTCATGGAAAGTGCTTCAAGCGTCCTATAGATATGAATGATTGAATTGTGAATGTAGGGATTGTTCTTTTCCATTTTTAAAGGTGCAGTTGAGTAGTATTTCAAACCATTTTTCAAATTCAAAATCTTTTTTCAATACATAATCACAACTAATATACCCAAGGTGGTAAAGAAAAACTTTCTGATGAAGACAAAGACAATTTTTATAGTGATTTACAGTAACTAAGGTTTCATACAAGTTAACTTGTTTGATCTAGAAAATTTGCAGGTCTCTAATTTGATCCCAAGTCTCTGATTCCAAGTCCAGTGAAACCAATAAGCATTTGTTAAGTGCCTGTGCTGGGACCAGGTCCTAGACTAAAATGCTGGTGATACAATGGCAAAAAAACCCCCCAAAACAAACAAAAAAATCACACCACACTGAAGATGAATTATACTAATTAGTAGTTAAGATTTATATTGCATTTTAAAGTTTACAAAGTGCTTTATCTGCATTATGTTATTCAAGTCTCGCAACAACTCTGTGAGCAAGGGGATGCAACTGTGATTACCCTAAATTTATAGATGAGGAGGCTGAGACTTGGAGAAGTTCAATGATTTATCCCGAGTTGCCTCTTAACAAGGAGCAAGGCCAGATGTCTCTTGCCCCAGGTTTCAGAGCTCTCATCCACTCTCCACCGCGGCTTTCCCCATAAGAAGACTGTTTTGTTTCTGCCATTTGACAAAAAGAAAAAGAAAAAGAAAGAAATATGGCATGTGGGAAAAAAGCTCCCGAGATGTAAATTTCACCTGTAATTTTTCCAATATTCCTCAAATTAGTCAAAAGAGAATTACTTAGATAAATGTCCAATTTCAGAATGGGGGCATGGTCGATGACGAATAGCATAGGGGGTGGGCGGATATGAAACCATTTGTCAACGTAGCCTGGAAACTAAGGGGGAATTTAGGGCGGAGGGGAGCGGAAGGAGTGAGAAAGGGAGCGGCAGCTTCTTGTCATTATTTGTTGTGTCTCTCCCCCCCACTCTCCATAACTGAGCAGTTGCCCGGAGTGCTCCTTTATCTTCCCGGTAGTGCTGGAGGCCAATAAATCCCAAAATAACACCATTACAGTAAAACAAGCTGCATTGCAGGCAAGATGGATTTACTGGAATGATGTCAAGCAATTGCTTCCATTGTATTGAGTGCTTACTTTAGGCCTTTCAGAGAGCTGAGGGGATGAAAGGTTATTCTTTTGGTTTGAGAAAAGGCTTGCAGGGATATCCTAAGGGGAAAGGAGCTGGATTTCCACAGTGGGAGGTGCTGGGGGGGGGGGGTGTTCTCGAAGGCCAGGGAGACACCTGTGTAGAATTATGTAGTAGAGAGAAACTTTATAAAATGCAGAAAGGAATCCATGAAATTGAGTTTGAAGCCCAAATGGGAGATCCACTCATTTAGCGTGCCAGAAAGTCTAGTGAGGTCTGAGATTAAACCTAAGCCTTAATTTAAAAGTTTTGTTTTTGTTTTTGTTTTTTTTTTAATCTTGGGCAATACATTGTACAGACTTAGGCTCAGAATAGCGATCATTACTGAGTCCTATGCCCCCATTTAGGACATCTAGGTAGCATCCACTCTAGGCCTGGAATCAGGAGGATTTCTCTTTCTGAGTTCAAATCTGGCCTTAGACCCTTTCTAGTTGTATGACCTTCGGCGAGATCCTCAACCCCCATTGCCTAGCCCTTGATTCTGAGATAATGTAAGGGTTAAAAAAATCTGCTACTATGATTTTCTAATTTCACAGATGAATAAACTGAGGACCAAATTGACTTGGTCAAAGTAACACAGGTTACTTAACAAGTGACAGAGCCAGGATTTGAACCTACATCTTCTGGAGTCAGAAGATGTAGGTTCAAATCCTGACACATCTTCTGACTCCATATGTTCTAGATATGGAGTCAGAAGATGTAGGTTCAAATCCTGGCTCTTCCTGGCCAAGGCCTAGGACCTAGGGCCCAGAACCTATTATTTTATTGATCTGGAATCAGTAGTATCTGGTATCACTGGTAGAGGAATCTCTACCAGTGTGGGTCAGAGACTTCTTGGCACTCTAGGCTCAGTTGCTTAGAGCCCTGAGTTTTTAAGTGATTTACCAGATCACAGAGCTAGTAGATGTCAGAGGTAGGATTTGATCCCAAGCCTCCCTGGTTCCAAGGCCAGTCCTCTATTCACTACATCACACTGCCTATTAGGTCAGGCATATACTCCACAAATCAAGAACTGGGAAAACACTGGAGCCCTTTACATGATTAGAGATCAGGCCAGGCATTAAATAGCTCATGACAAAGATGCTTTTGTCCTCTGGGCTCCAGTGGACATGGAAGCCTCAGTACTTCAATAAAAAAAGAAATAAAATGACAGTAGAATACTTAGGAGATTCAGGGTATTATTACTAAGCCTTTAGAAGGGCTGAAATTATGAGCCAACCAGCTATGGTGATCTAAGCTCCAAGTTAATTAATTAAGCCAATAATATCTAGTTATCTCCTTGCCACAGCTTCATCATGAGGAGCATGGGATAGCCTCTCCTCTTAATGTTCTTCAAACTCCATTCCCATAGTCACCCCTCTCCAGTCTAAAGTGAGATTACCCTTCTTTTCTTAGATTAGAAAAATGTCCATGATACTAGACTACTAGAGTTCGGGAGTGGAATGCATGATGAAAGATGTTTGTTCTTGTCAGATGAATCCAGACAATTTAAAAAAAAATAAAAGATCATCCTAGGATACTCAAATGTCTAAATGCCATCTGCTAGCTTAGAGTACTCTATAATGGAGTAGTGGATAGACTAGAAGTCAGGAAAACCTGGATTCAGGTCTTATTTCCAACATAGACTGGATGAATGACTCTAGGCAAGTCACTCTCAGTGTCGTTAGTCAATTCTCTGATAATGAATTGCAGAGAATATATGACCTGAATTAAGAGAATTAATTCATTACTTAGGAATTCCAAATACTAATGGAATCACAAGTCTATCATTGTTTTTATTACTCAGTGGTTTCAGTCATATCTGACTCTAATAGACCCTATTTAGGGTTTTCTTGGCAAAAAACATTCATCTGACTATTTGTTTTAATCATTTTGTAACAGAAGTATAGTTTTTTTTGTTTCTTAAATAGTATGCTTTTTTCATACAAAATTTAAATATTAACCATGTTGCAAAAAAGCAAGAAAAATAAAGTTTAAAAAGTATGCTTCAAGCTGCATTCAGAGTACATTAGTTCATTCGTAGATAGCATTTTTTCAGCATGGGTCCTGTGGAATTGTCCCATATCAATGGTCTTGAAGATAGTGGCTTAGTCTTTCACAGTTGGTCATCATTACAATATTGCTATTACTATGTACAATATTCTCTTGGTTTTATTAATTTCATTTTGCATCAGTTCATGTAAATCTTCCAGGGTTTTTCTGAAACCACCCTCCTCATCATTTCTAATAGCATAGTAGTATTCCATCACAATCATATACTATAACTTGTTTAGTCATTCCCCAAATGACAAGCATTCCCTCAATTTCCAAAAGAAATACATTTTTGGTGAGGTGAATATGCATCTTGGTAAAATGATCTCACAAATGATCTCCCTCCCCATAACTGTAAATATGTAGTTTGATTTGTGTACTACTTAACCAAATTCCCCTTTAAAAAATAAATATTTATAATTGGTTTATCTCTTTGTGATTTTGTTATTATTAAAATGGGCTTTCATAAGACCAAGGTAAACCTTGTTTAACTATGAATATAACTTAGGAATATATAGACAATCTACTTTCAGGCACAGATTTGTCTCTATGCTCAGTCAAATTATCTTGCATTATTACAAGAGCTTTATTCTCAAGTGACTTCATGAAGATTAATTTTACTGTTTTGAAATTTTTAACTCACTGCTGAATGTTTGCTTGCTGTTTTCACAGATCTCTCTCTCTCTCTCTCTCTCTCTCTCTCTCTCTCTCTCTCTCTCTCTCTCTCTCTCTCTCTCTCTCTTTCACATAACCCATTTGCCAGTATAGCAAAAACTCACATTTTATAGGGATTTAAAGTTCACAAAACACTTTCCTTATAACACTGTAAAATAAGTAGTGCAAATTTCATCATTCCCATTTTCAGGTAAGGAAATTGAAGCTTATTAAGATTATTACTTGCCTAGGTTCACCCAGAATGGAGAGGCAGGGAAGGGTAGTAGATATAGTCCTAGAGTCAGGAAGAGGTTTGAATTCTACTATGGAAACTTTGCCTCTCCATTTCCATCTTTAAAATGAAGGGGTTAGACTCCATGTCCTTTAAGGGTTTTTTTTTTCAACTCTAAATAAGCCAATTAGCCTATGGACTAGGGTTCAAACCTAGATCTTGGAGTCTGTATATAAAAACATATATACAGACTCCAAGATCCATGCTCCTCTTTACTGTACTAGAAGAGAAAACATGGTTTATCTGTCCTTTAGGTATGTTTATATATGTATATGTATGTACATATGTATGAATACATGGTTATATATGTATATATACACATGTATATAGCTATATATACAAATAAATACACACACATACATATACTATTGGGAGGTGCAAGCATATGCATATTTACATACATACATATTCCTATCTAAAAAAGAGATATTTACACACACACACACATATATATAATATGCTATTAGCAGCCAATATACAGAACTGTAATTTCATTAGTGTAGGGAACTTCTTGGAATGTAACTCCCTTCACAGATGGAGAGAAATCAATAACTTATCTCTAATACACAGTCTTAGAGACAATCTCAGGGCACTAAAAAGTAACTTTCTAATAGTCAAAGAGTTAGTCAGGATTTGAATATAGGACTTCCTGACTCTAAGGCCAGCCCTGTTTCTATATTATTATGTGATCTCTCATTTGTAAGATTATTGTGAACATGAAGTTCTTTAAATTCCTATAACCAGTTTTAATATAGCTGAGTGTTCACTTGGCCAGACCTGGAGATAATGGGAAAGAATGTGCATTGACTGATTTTGACTGATCACTCCAGTGACACAGAACAATTAGTATTCATCTGCTGTATCAGCTGTTCCATCTTTTAGGGCTGGAAATTGATTAGTCTCATTTTAACATGTGGGGAAAAGGTCTACCTTATCTTTTGTTGTTGTTGTTGTTTGAGATAGAGGTCAGTCCAATAGTATTTTGATCTTTAGCTCTAGAAGTCATGTCGTGATAAGGAACAATTTATGTTGAGGTAATTTTCTAGCCTGACATTAAAAAAAAATCAATCTGATCATAACATGAAGCTTTTTTATTATGTAATTCAAGAGTTATCAGTTTATTTTAGTATCTACATGACACCAGAATAATTAGGCAGAAAGTTAAAAGTTCAAACCGATTTCATGTATGTTCCAGAGGACTTAATATTTGACTGAGATCAATCAGGGTCATTGAATCTTGTCCAACTAGTTTTGTGTGTGTAGGCATAGCTTAACAAGACTTGATTTGCTTCAGGAGTTTCCAGACTTTTTCAACTTTATATTAATTTAATGTTCTCCACAATATGACCCCAGTCTTTCTTTTCAGGAGTATCCCTCTCTATTCTCCCATTTTTGACTATGTACCATAACAGCTAGACCACTTTCTGATCCTAGAAGACTTCTTGGGTCTTAGCCCATGTAATATCCTGCCCATCTTCCAGGTCCAATTCAGTTATTACCTCTGCCAGGAAGGCATTCTGGATCCCTCATCTGAGTCAGTCATTGGATCATGGGATCATAGGAATTTAAGAGATTATTCTATCACTTTATTGAAATTGAGGTCCAGATATGCTAAATGATAATCACTGGCACATGGCAATCTTTTTATTCTTCTCTACTCTCTGCTATACTTTTTTCCTCCCCACAGAAGATGTTCCAAACTTGTCTCTTTCTTCAAGCCCACCAACTTCTTTCCTTTAGAACATGACTTCAGGAGGGCAGAGCCAAGATGGCAGTTTAGTAGCAGCAAAAGCTGAAACTGCTCTGATAATCCTTCTAAACCAATCTTTAAAAAAGCACCTCAGAACATTAGTAGTAAAAAACCAATAGCAGATAAACTGTAACAGTTAAAATTTAGGGGAGATGGGGAGACTGAGGCAGGTAGAAATTAGTTTCTCTCTGCAAGGAGTATTATATTTTTAGAGGTTTATTGAAGATTAAGGATTAAAGAAAATACAGGATAAGAGACACGTGTCCAGGCCATAGAGAGGTCTAGACACAACCTCACCTACATTATGAAAAAAAGCCACGACTGCCCCAAAACGGAAGTCCCAGCCTCCTCAAAAGCCTTTGAATCAGTTTAAATATCTTCTCGATCTCGGCCCAGGTGAGATTACAAGGCATTCTGGGGAAGTGGAGCAAAGGCTTGTGGGGATTGTAGCCCTGTATTCGAGTCTATTTTTTACATTCTCCCGTTTGATCGTTTGAAAAAAATTAATTTTTTTCCAAAGGATCATGAAAACATAATCAATTTAAAGATTACAATAATTTGAGGATAAGAGAAACAAAAGAATAAAACCAATAATTGCTGAACGCATTGACAAAAAGCCCGTTAGGGGGCAGTCCCCTTTGGCATGAAAGTATACATACAAATAAATGTTCAATCAACCACACCCAAAGTTCATTTTTGTGCAGCTTGTGGTCTGGAGGCTTCTTCATGGTGGCTTCTCCAACATTTCACTTCTGGATTTAGAGAGGTAGCATCTTCTTTACCTAAAATTCTTCTCAAAAGGAATTTAAACTTTGCAATTTAAATAATGATATTTTTTTACATTCCCCCTGTTAAGAGGGTGGTATAAAAAAAAAAGGATCACTTAGGGATGCATGGCTGAGGTATGTGAATCCATTGGCAAGGGATATTAAAAAGACATCAGAAAAATCAAAAAGAAAAGAAAAAATTTCTGGATGAAAATATAGACTATCAAAGTCTCATGTGTAAAAATTCCAAGTAAAAGAAAAATAAATCTATAACAGGTCCTTGAATCAGGGCCCAATCAAAATGATCTAAGCAATGAGGCATTTACCCAGTCAGTAGCCAGGACTACAGAAAGGTACCACACTATGAAAGGCAGAAAAGGGGACTTTCTGTCAATGCCGCCTAGCAAAACATTGGTTTTGTTTTTTTTTCTTTTCTATTTCCTCTCTCACTATTCTAATTTCTCTTAGAAAATTGAATATTGTGTATATCTATAGTTAGAAGTGCATTTAGAACTACAAAATGATTATGTTAGATGATCAATGGGGAGACTAGTCTCCCAGTGATCATCAGGGGGGATTGTAAACCTTAAAATTTCTTAGACTTATGAATGTTGGAAATTTCCCCATTGGGAAATTTCATACTTGAAAAAATTTCCTACTGATAGTAAGAACTCTTTTGGAATGTGAAACCCCTTGGCATGGGAGGATCCTTCTCCTCCCTACTTAAGACTACTTTAGGACAGAAACCTTTTGCTAAACAATGGAAAGGGTTTTGACCTATGCTTAAGCATAGAACAGGAAGTTCTTTGAGTCATGATTGATTTTAGAATTGATACAATAGAGATACTTGGAATGACAGAACCAGGTCTTGGAAAATACAATCTCCACCCTACTTAGAGTAACAGGATTTAGGAAGGGCTGCAGCAAAGATCAAGATTTAATTATTTGAGAATATGACCTTCAACAGACATGTGCAAAGCCACAGACCTCTGGGCGGTCCTGGGTTAAACTAGAGCCACCATTGGCACAGGGGAGACATCGTCAGTGATTGGTAGATGTGAGAACTGAGGGGAGGGAACTTAGATGGTTTCCTTAAAGATAGCGGGGTCTGAGGACAGAAGGAGAGTTTTTTGTTCTGAGGAGGTTTTGCTCTGAGGAGAGTTTTTTGCTCTGGGAGGTTTTGCTAGAAGGAGGTTTTGCTCTGAGCGAGGTGGCTCTGAAGGAGGACTGAGGAGGTTGCTCTGTTGGAGGACCAGGAGAGAAGGCTGGCTTTGAAGGAGGAGAATTCTCTGGAAACATTTCTTGAAAGGAGGCTCTCTTGAAGGTGGAGCCTGAGGTTGGCATGAGAAGCCTTACCTAGAGAGATCTTGGGTGAGTGATAAAACCAACTGACTGATTTATTCATTCTTATTCCTTTCTTACTTTCTCTCTTTTTCTATTGATTAATCAGTGTGTTATAAATTAAATTTCTTTATAAAACCCAGTTGGCTTGGACATATTCATAAATTGGGAATATATTCCCTGGCGACCATCTTATATTTATATAAAACCAAGACACAGTAGAAAACATATTTCAGCGGTCATAATTGATATATATATATTTCCCTTGCTCCCAAACATTTTAATTATCACAAAACTGAGGGGGCTCTCCTGCTGAACACAACTTGAAAGGTAGGCAGAGAATGTCACTTATCATGAGATAAGAGGTAACTCTAAACAAAATTGCACACAGAGCAATGCTGGCTGACCACCTACCACTGACTGCACCAGGTTCATCCAGGACCCTGGATACATCAACAATACACAATACACCAGCAATACAATAACCAAATCCCAAACTCACCCCTTGAAATCCCAGGTCCTGTCACCAGCCTGCATTGAGGCCCAGAATTCCATAGTGCGTGGCCCTTTCAAACCTGCACTGCAGTGAAGGCCTAGCCCCAGGGCAAAATAACTCAGAGTGCTGAGTCCTGAAAGCCATCAGCAGAGGAGACAGAATCAGCAGCTTTCAGAACTTCCAGTCCATAAGCAAAACAAAACAAAACAAAACAAAAGACTGGGAAAATGAGGAAATAACAAAACAAATACCTAAACCTAGAAAATTTCTTCGGAGATGAAGACCAAGACACAAAGTCAATAGGGGATGGTGAGATAAAAGAAAAATTGGAATTGGTCTCAGGCACAGGAAGAACTCAAAAAGGAATTAAGAAATCAAATAAGACAGTTCAAAGAAAAAAATAAGAAAAATAAATGCAAAAACAAAATAGCAGCTTAAAAAGCAAAATTGGTCAATTGGAAAAAGAGACCCAAAAATCCAATGAAGAAAAGAGTTCCATGAAAAGTAGAAAAATGGAAAAGGAGGAAGAAATTCTTTCTTTAAAAATTAGAATTGGGCAAATTGAAGCTAATGACAATGGAATAGATTAGAAGTAAATATCCTCAGCAATCTAGTATTTGATAAATCTGAATATCCCAGCTTTTGAGATAAAAACTCACTACTGGACAAAAACTGCTGGGAAAATTAACTGTGCCCATTTTTAGGTCTAATCACCAAAAGTATAAACATCCCACTTAATCATTTAGTGGGAAGGTCTGTGACTCGCATGCAATAGTGGATAATGAATCAGAATTGGCTGACTGCCTCCTGGGCAGTTCTTTTTTTTTTTTTTTAATATATTTTATTTGATCATTTCCAAGCATTATTCGTTAAAGACATAGATCATTTTCTTTTCCTCCCCCCCCCACCCCCCATAGCCGACGCGTAAGTCCACTGGGCATTAGATGTTTTCTTGATTTGAACCCATTGCTTTGTTGATAGTATTTGCATTAGAGTGTTCATTTAGAGTCTATCCTCTGTCATGTCCCCTCAACCTTTGTATTCAGGCAGTTGCTTTTTCTCGGTGTTTCCACTCCCATAGTTTATCCTTTGCTTATGAATGGTGTTTTTTTCTCCTGGGTCCCTGCAAGTTGTTCAGGGACATTACACCACCACCAATGGAGAAGTCCATTATGTTCGATGATACCACAGTGTGTTTGTCTCTGTGTACAATGTTCTCCTGGTTCTGCTCCTCTCGCTCTGCATCACTTCCTGGAGGTTGTTCCAGTCTCCATGGAACTTCTCCACTTTATTATTCCTTTTAGCACAATAGTACTCCATCACCAACATATACCACAGTTTGTTCAGCCATTCCCCAATTGATGGGCATCCCCTCGTTTTCCAGTTTTGGGCCACCACAAAGAGCGCGGCTATGAATATTTTTGTACAAGTCTTTGTGTCCATTATCTCTTTGGGGTACAGACCCAGCAGTGCTATGGCTGGGTCAAAGGGTAGATATTCTTTTAGCACCCTTTGGGTATAGTTCCAAATTGCCCTCCAGAATGGTTGGATCAGTTCACAGCTCCACCAGCAATGAATTAATGTCCCTATTTTGCCACATCCCCTCCAGCATTCATTACTTTCCTTTGCTGTTATGTTATCCAATCTGCTAGGTGTGAGGTGATACCTCAGAGTTGTTTTGATTTGCATCTCTCTGATTATAAGAGATGTAGAACACTTCTTCATGTGCTTGTTAATAGTTTTGATTTCTTTATCTGAGAACTGCCTATCCATTTCCCTTGCTCCTGGGCAGTTCTAAGCAAGGCTTTAGATTATGCTTTGTCCACGTAAAAAGTGGAGGAAGGCACAAGAAGTGATGCAAAAGAGTCTTTAAAAGGAATTACAACTTCCTGTGAGACTCAGGTCTTCATTCTTTGGAGTTGAGACTGGAGAAGAATCTGCTGACTGGACCTGGTGAGACTGTTCTTAAATCTCTCCCTCTGGACTGACACGTGGTGAGTGAAAAGAGCTGACTCCTTTCCTGGATTTTTTTTCTTCTTTTTCTTCTTTTTTTTTATTGAATTTTATTTTTTTCAATGACATGTAGAAACAATTTTTGACAACTGATTTGTCAGTTTTCTATTCAGATTCTCTCCCACCCTTCCCACCCCCTTTCCCAGAGGTGGCAAATCTTCTGATATAGGTTCTACCAGTGTTTTCATCCATTTTTTTTTTAGTTTTTAAGCATTATTTTATTTGGTCATTTTCATACATTATTCATTGGAAACAGATCATTTTCTTTTCCTCCCCCCACTTCCACCACCCATCCCCTAGCCAACACGCGATTCCACTGGGTATCACGTGTCCTTGTTCCGAACCCATTTCCATGTTGTTGGTATTTGCAATAGGGTGCTCATTTAGCGTCTCTCCTCAATTATATCCCCTCAACCCCTGTAGTCAGGCAGTTGCTTTTCCTCAGTGTTTTTACTCCCACAGTTTGTCTTCTGCTTAAGGATAGTGCTTTTTCTCATAGATCCCTGCAGATTGTTCAGGATCACTGCATTGCCATTAATGGAGAAGTCCATTACGTTCGATTGTACCATAGTGTCTCAGTCTCTGTGTACAATGTTCTCTTGGCTCTGCTCCTTTCACTCTGCATCACTTCCTAGAGATTGTTCCAGTCTCCATGGAATTCTTCCACTTTATTATTCCTTTTAGTACAATAGTATTCCATCACCAACATATACCACAATTTGTTCAGCCATTCCCCAATTGAAGGACATCCCCTCATTTTCTAATTTTGTTTTTTGCCGCTACAAAAAGCACAGCTATGAATATTCTTGTTCAAGTCTTTTTTCTTCTTATCTCTTTGGGGTACAAACCTAGCAGTGCTATGGCTGGATCAAAGAGCAGACAGTCTTTTAGCGCCCTGTGGGCATAGTTCCAAATTGCCCTCCAGAATGGTTGGATCAATTCACAACTCCACCAGCAATGAATTAGTGTCCCCACTTTGCCACATCCCCTTCAGCATTCATTACTTTCCTTTGCTGTCATGTTGGCCAATCTGCTAGGTGTGAGGTGATACCTCAGAGTTGTTTTGATTTGCATCTATGATTATAAGAGATTTAGAACTTTTTCATGTGCTTATTAATAGTTTTGATTTCTTTGGCTTAAAACTGCCTATTCATGTCCCTTGCCCATTTATTAATTGGAGAATGGCTTGATTTTTTGTACAACTGGTTTAGCTCTTTATAAATTTGAGTAATTAGACCTTTGTCAGAGGTTTTTCTTATGAAGATTGTTTCCCAATTTGTTACTTCTCTTCTAATTTTAGTTACATTGGTTTTGTTTGTACAAAAACTTTTTAATTTGATGTAGTCAAAATTATTGATTTTACATTTTGTGACTCTAAGTCTTGCTTGGTTTTAAAATCTTTCCCTTCCCAGAGGTCTGACATGTATACTATTCTGTGTTCACCTAATTTACTTGTAGTTTCCTTCTTTATGTTCAAGTCAGTCACCCATTTTGAATTTATCTTGGTGTAGGGAGTGAGGTACTGATCCAAACTTAATCACTCCCACATTGTCTTCCAATTTTCCCAGCAGTTTTTATCAAATAGTGGATTTTTTGTCCCCAAAGCTGGGGTCCTTGGGTTTGTCATAGACAGTCTTGCTGAGGTCATTTACACCAAGTCTATTCCACTGATCCTCCTTTCTGTCTCTTAGCCAGTACCAAATTGTTTTGATAACTACTGCTTTATAATGTAGTTTGAGATCTAGGAATGCAAGTCCTCCTTCCTTTGCATTTTTTTCATGATTTCCCTGGATATCCTTGATCTTTTGTTCTTCCAAATGAATTTAGTTATGTTTTTTTTTTCTAATTCAGTAAAGAGGTTTTTTGGTAATTCAATGGGTATGGCACTAAATAAGTAAATTAATTTGGGTAGGATTGTCATTTTTATTATGTTAGCTCATCCCACCCATGAGCAATCAATGTTTTTCCAATTGTTTAGATCTAGTTTTAACTGTGTGGAGAGTGTTTTGTAGTTGTGTTCATATAGTTCCTGTGTTTGTCTTGGCACATAGATTCCTAAGTATTTTATGTTGCTCTAGGGTGATTTTAAATGGTATTTCTCTTTCTAATTCTTGCTGCTGAAATGGGTTAGAGATATATAGAAATGCTGATGACTTATGCGGATTTATTTTGTATCCTGCAACTTTGCTAAAGTTGTTGATTATTTCGAGTAACTTTTTGGTTGATTCTCTAGGATTCTTTAAGTAAACCATCATATCATCCACAAAGAGCTTGGTCTCCTCATTGCCAATTTTAATACCTTCAATTTCTTTTTCTTCTTTAGTTGCTACTGCTAGTGTTTATAGTACCATGTTAAATAATAGAGGTGATAATGGGCATCTTTGTTTTACTCTTGATCTTATTGGGAAGGCTTCTAGTTTATCCCCATTGCAGATGTTTGCTGATCTTTTTAGATATATACTGTTTATTATTTTTAGGAAAGGCCCATCTATTCCTATACTTTCTAGTGTTTTCAATAGGAATGGGTGTTGTATTTTATCAAAGGCTTTATCTGCATCTATTGAGATAATCATGTGATTTTTGTTGGTTTGCTTGTTAATATGGTCAATTATGTGGATGGTTTTCCTAATATTGAACCATCCTTGCATTTCTGGTATGAATCCTGCCTGGTCATAGTGAATAACCCTTGTGATGACTTGCTGGAGTCTTTTTGCTAGTATCCTATTTAAGATTTTTGCATCTATATTCATTAGGGAGATTGGTCTATAGTTTTCTTTCTCTGTTTTTGACCTGCCTGGCTTTGGGATCAGTACCATGTTTGTGTCGTAAAATGAATTTGGTAGAACTCCTACTTGGCTTATTCTGTCAAATAGTTTGTTTAATATTGAGATTAGTTGTTCTTTGAATATTTTGATAGAATTCATTTGTGAATCCATCTGGACCTGGCGATTTTTTCTTAGGGAGTTCTTTGATGGCTTGTTCAATTTCTTTTTCTGATATGGGGTTGTTTAGGTAATCTGTTTCTTCCTCTGTTAGTCTAGGTAATTTATATTTTTGTAAGTATCCATCCATATCATCTAGATTGCCATATTTGTTGCCATATAATTGGGCATAGTAATTTTTAATGATTGCCTTAATTTCCTCTTCATTATAGGTGAGGTCTCCTTTTTCATCTTGGATACTGTCAATTTGGTTTTCTTCTTTCCTTTTTTAAATTAGATTGACCAGTACTTTGCCTAATTTGTTTGTTTTTTCAAAGTGTCAGCTTCTACTCTTATTTATTTATTAAATCAATTGTTCTTTGACTTTCAATTTTATTAATTTCTCCTTTGAGTTTTAGGATCTCTAATTTAGTGTTCATCTAAGGATTTTTAATTTGTTTGCTTTCTCATTTTTTAATTTGCATGCCCAATTCATTGATTTCTGCCCTTCTTAATTTGTTAATATATGAACTCAATTATATAAATTTCCCCCTGAGTACTGCTTTGGCTGCATCCCATAGATTTTGAAAGGATGTCTAATCATTGTTATTTTCTTCAATGAAGTTATTAATTGTTTCTACGATTTATTCTTTAACTAACTGGTTTTGGAGAATCGTGTTGTTTAATTTCCAATTAATTTTTTATTTACCTCTCCATGTTCTCTTACTAATTATTATTTTCATTGCATTGTGATCTGAGAAAGTTGCATTTATTATTTCTGCTCTTTTGCACTTGTTTGCAATGTTTTTATGCCCTAATACATGGTTAATTTTTGTGAATGTACCATGTGCTGCTGAAAAGAAGGAATATTCCTCTTTGTCCCTATTTATTTTTCTCCACATGTCTACTAACTCTAATTTTTCTAAGATTTCATTCACTTCTTTTACCTCTTTCTTATTTATTTTTTGGTTTGATTTATCTAGTTTGGATAGAGGAAGGTTCAGGTCTCCCACTAGTATAGTTTTTCTATCTATTTCATCCTTGAGCTCCTCTAGTTTCTCCTTTAGAAATTTGGATACTATGCCATTTGGTGTATACATGTTAGAATAACTTTCTTAAGCAAACCCAAAATACGAAAAAAATTAGCTACTTTACAAAAATTTTACAACACTGAAAGGGTAACTTTGACTGAGAAATAGCTCCATGAATCCCTAATAAGATTCACAGATCGATTTGAAAATACTCATTTTTATATGACTGCCCCTATAACAAGTTCCTAAGTTTTAAGATTATTAAATTAATGATAAATGGGCAAGGGACATGGATAGGCAGTTCTCAGATAAAGAAATCAAAACTATTAATAAGCACATGAAGAAGTGTTCTAAATCTCTTATAATCAGAGAGATGCAAATCAAAACAACTCTGAGGTATCACCTCACACCTAGCAGATTGGATAACATAACAGCAAAGGAAAGTAATGAATGCTGGAGGGGATGTGGCAAAGTAGGGAAATTAATTCATTGCTGGTGTAGTTGTGAACTGATCCAGCCATTCTGGAGGGCAATTTGGAACTATGCCCAAAGGGGGACAAAAGAATATCTACCCTTTGATCCAGCCATAGCACTGCTGGGTCTGTACCCCAAAGAGATAATGGACAAAAAGACTTGTACAAAAATATTCATAGCCGCACTCTTTGTGGTGGCCAAAAACTGGAAAATGAGGGGATGCCTATCAATTGGGGAATGGCTGAGCAAATTGTGGTATATGTTGGTGATGGAATACTATTGTGCTAAAAGGAATAATAAAGTGGAGGAGTTCCATGGAGACTGGAACAACCTCCAGGAAGTGATGCAGAGTGAGAGGAGCAGAACCAGGAGAACATTGTACACAGAGACTAATACACTGTGGTATAATCGAACGTAATGGACTTCTCCATTAGTGGGGGTGTAATGTCCCTGAACAATTTGCAGGGATCTAGGAGAAAAAAACACTATTCATAAGCAAAGGATAAACTATGGGAGTGGAAACACCGAGGAAAAGCAACTGCCTGAATACAGCGGTTAAGGGGACATGACAGAGGAGAGACTCTAAATGAACACTCTAATGCAAATATTATCAACATAGCAATGGGTTCAAATCAAGAAAACATGTAATGCCCAGTGGATTTACGCATCGGCTATGGGGGGTGGGGGGAGGAAAAGAAAATGATCTATGTCTTTAATGAATAATGCTTGGAAATGATAAAATAAAATATAATTTAAAAAAATTAAAAAATCAACAACAAAAAAAGATTATTAAATTAATCCATGTAAAATTCTTTTGAACAAATAACACATAAATGAGAACAATAGATATATTTAAAAATATATATTGGTAGAGAACGAAATCTAAAAAATTCTTTGTTAACCAGTTTTGTCAGTACTTATCAATAATCATTTGCCTATCATTACATTGTAATATTATATAACATATTATATATGTAGCATTATTATAAAATCCTAATCTTAATGTGTCTTTTTCCCACCAATATCAGTACCATGGTATATAGAGGCTATTTAATTTCCTTTATATTCCAGAAAGGCATTTTATTGAAGGGAATAAAAATGTCACAGAGAAGATAAGATTAAAGTATTTATTACAATTTTGTGACAGTTTCAAATGCAATAGTCATGTGTAACTAAAAGTAAACATTTTAAAGATTTTATCTTTATTCCACCATCCAAAACACTTTGAATCTTTTGTGACTAGCCCTGGATAAAAATCTTTATTTCAGGTGACAAAAAAATATGCCCATTAACATCATTCATGCATTACAACATAAAAATGGAAAGGAATCATTTACTACAGGTAGAAATGGGAGAAATCACATAAGATAAATATGCTGGTTTTTGGATACTCAGTCACTTCATTTATGTCTGCCTACTTGATTTTTGAATTGGGAATTCATAGAGAAAAGGGATGTGATCTGGTAAAATAGTGTGTGTCTTTTAAAAGTCAATGTCATGTTATGTCACTCTTTTCAATGAAATTTATGTTACATGGTGTGAGACTGTGGGCTGAGCTAGTGTAACCTGATGCATTAAAAACTGCTCATCATGATTGCAATATGTGTCAGAACAATGAATTGTTACATCAGATACCTGTTCAGCTGTAAGTAGGGCCCCCTGTAAATTACTGACAAAAGGAGGGATGCATTCTTTTGATGCATGCATATAACTCCCATGTGCTTATGTGGTACCACCCTCAAACTGTTTTCTTCAAATTCCATCATGTGAAAGTTGTAATATGATTCAGATATTTGAGATGTGCATATGAGACAATAGCTGCACAGGATGAAAGATAGAGCTTCTATTTTTAAATACTCTTTAAGTCTTTATAGTTTCTTTTGTTTTAAAGTCTTAAGGCAATCCACACATACAGACCCAAACAGAACTGGGACTTACGAATATATCACAGGCCAACATTATTGGGACAGCTTCCTGTTTGGTTATGATAGCAGGGTGAACCATACATGTAGCTCACACAAAAGCTTAGCTCTTCACAGTGTTCAGATGCATATTGAAAGGACAATGGTATAAGGTTGAATTGGAAGGCTTTTCAAGTAACCAAGAAATCTCCAGCTAAGATGAGTAAAAATTATTGGAAAGGAAGGGGAAGGCTTGCTGATAAAGACAAGTTACTCAGTTTGTCTTGGGTAGTGAAATGAGTAGAGAGCAACCTTTGATGAAGAGTCATGTGTTGTGCCCCTCTCTCCAAGTTTCTCCCAAGTTCTTTGAGGTCATGATGGAAATGAGAACTCTACTTTCAATTCACTTGTTCTTTCTCTTCCCCTGGAAACAAGTATAGGATTTGGAGAGAAGACATATCAAACAGCTGATCATTAAATTTGGCCAGTGATAGATTGATTGAATTGGCTAATTGTTTGGATGAAATGTCCAAATTGATGGTCCATGTTTCCTTTATTTTTCTACATCAGTATTTAATCTCTCTGAGTACTAATAATATTTTGATCAGAAATATAAATTAAGACTTTAACATGTTAAAATGTTAAGTGATGTGAGTTAAATTTTAATGAAATTTTGTCATGTAAGCTATTTTTTTTTTTGGTCCCTAAGTGTTATCTCTGGGATTTCAAAGTGACCTTAGTAAGACTGATGAGGAGTCTTAGAACAAGTACTTCTCTATCACTGCATCTGAAATTAGATTTGAAGGCTAAATCTTATTATCTTAGACTCAAAATCTTGTGGAAAACTGACTCTCTATAAATCAGGGATGGCACCAATAGTTGCCACAGAGTACAAGATACTAGGGAAAAGAGTAAAGAAAAACCCAATCTTCTCTAGCTGCCACCCTTTTGGTTACGGGTTTTGGGGAAAATAGTCATTCAGGGAAATTTCATCTCTAGAAAACCCAGACAAGAAATCAACTGGATCCAAATTGGTAACATTTGAAGCTATTTAATAATGTCTTATATCATTCTGGCCTGACAAAGGTTTTTCTAAAATTATAATTTTCCCATAGAAAAATGAAGATAACAGATATATTAATAAATGCCAATATGTAAAGCATATAAATTATTAGCTACTTAGTTTTTCTTAATGTGAGAGGACAAGGAAAGCCTGGCAGTGGACCTGAAGTAAATCCAGCTGAAAGAAGCTTGTCATAAACTGTTATCCTTTTCATAGTAGACACAAAAATGTACCAGCTTTACTTTGTTGCTATAGGTTATTTGGGGGGTAGGGTGCAGGATTATCACCGTCTATAGTATCAACTCTTTACTTTATAGGCTGTTCAATGTCTTTAATCAATAGGAGATATTCTATTTCTGATTATGATATATTTAATTTCTTCTGTCTGCTTCTGTGGAATTCCATGGTTTTGCCTTGTCATTTAAAGGTTGTTAGTCAGATAATAGTGTTTATTCAATTTAATGCCCAATGTGTTGAGTGCCCACAAAGTCACAAATACAGTGTATATATATATATATATATATATGTATATATGTATATTCATACGTGTTCCCATTGGGAGAGTAGGAGAGGAAGGGTTTACTGATAATCTAATTCAGAAGATTAAATGCATATACATGTGAAATCACTGAAGAATATTTTTTACAAATAAATATAGTAACAAGGATCTGTGAGCATCAATTATGTTACTGTTGTTCCCATAGGGCTGGTTTGTATAATATATCTGAGTATTTCATGGGAATAAACTTTATCTTCTGAGAAGATCTGGTAGTTTCTGTAAAGTGAATATTCATTCCTTAGAAGACTCTTCTCAGCAGGATTTGCAGGACTTTGGGGGCCAGAACGAGAGACCGTGTCTGTGGAATAATAAGGTATAGAAGGGAAGATGGGGCTAAAAGAGAAGGCTGGTATAATATTTTGTGGAAGTAACATTAAGAATTTCTTTGAGGATCACTGTTAGGCCTATTTTTTAAAAACACATCCTTAGGAAGATGGGGTGAAGTCTTAGACAAAGCACTCTATGAGAAATGCATCTGAGGTTGTTTTTGAAAGCCCAGGACAGACTAAATCCTGGGGAAATGACCTCTTGTTATATGAAGATGGTTCCAAATATTGCCAAAAGACTTCATTCATCCTAAGAGAGGACAGAGAATTGCTTTCTCAAGCTGCCTCCTTGCTACATGGCACACTGGGGAAGGGTTATGAGGGAATGTCTGCTTCAGGGGATTTTCTCTGCAATGTACTCAGCTAATGCCTCAGTGCTTTCCCCAAACTCCAGTGACTCATCTAGGTCTTTACCCTCTCTCTGCAAATACTCAAATTATCTAAAGGCTAACCTACTAAATTTAACAGTGAGAGATAAATTGTTTTCACATTACATTCACAGCTAACAAGCTCATATATACTCTCACGATGTCTTCATACAGCAATTCAGCAGCAGTTCCTTAGTTTCCTCTCACCTTGATGTCTAGTGTTAGGATTCCAACAAGTCATAGGTTGGAAAGTTTTTCTAATAGTAATGTTAACCATACCCTCCCCCTCTAAAAGACAGCTGGTGGTGCAGTTAGTGGAGCACTGGGCTTGGAGTCAGGAAGATCTGAGTTCAAATCTTGCTTCAGATACTAGCTGTGTGACCCTGGGGAAATAATTTAACTTCTTTCTCAAGTGCCTCAATTAGGAAATGGGGATAATGATGTCACTTACTTTCTAGGCTTGTTGTGAGGATCAATAAAATAATATTTTTAAAGTGCCTGGTACATAGTAGGTGCTGAATAGATCAATGCTCGTTTGCTTCATTTTGAAAAGATTTCTCTTTCTCTTTTCTTGGGGGATGATATGGAGGGAGGTAGATTTAATTGGGTCTTGTGAATGGGTAAATTGGAGAAAACCTGCCACAGAGCCATAGTAAGGTTTGCAGAAACTGTCAATCAAAGAGCATTCCGGAAGAGAATGTGATCAGGAGACTGTTCAAGGGAAGCATCCAAACTGTTGCAGGTTTTCTACAATTTACTCATTCATAATCTCCTTACATATATCTGAGAGAAATGGTTCACTTTGGTAAGGACATGAGGGATCTGTTCATTGGTATGCCACGTGGTTTCCAGTATCTTTCCTATTAGTTTTGGTTGATAAAGTATCTTCCTTTGTGTTAATCTCTGCCATAGATCTTAGTGATCTTAGTGCTTCTACATCTAATTTTCTCTTGGTTAAAAAAAAACAACTTCTAGCCTTCTGTCTAAAAATCAATGCTGTGTATTTCCAAGGCAGAAAAGCAGTAAGGGCTAAGCAATGGGAGTTAAGTGACTTGCCCAGGGCCACACAGCTAGGAAGTGTCCAAGGCTAGATTTGAACCTAGGACCTCTCATCTTTAGCCTGGCTGTCAATCTACTGAGCCAAAGCCACCCCCTACATCCAATACTTTCTTCTTTGAAACTGGTTATAACACCAGAGAAGAGATGGAGTTACTTCTAGGTCATGGGAATTTCTCCTCTGTAAACTCAATGTATAAATATTCTTCCTATGTTTGAGAGCCTTACCTAGCTGTGGAAAATCTAAAAAGCCTAAGGATATAGAAATTGGCTAATCATTAAATCTAATAATAGGGATGATGAGTAGTACAGTGGATGGAGCACCAGGCTTGGAGTTGAAAGAACCTGTGTTCAGATCTAGCCTCAGACATTTCCTAGCTCTGTGACCCTGGGCAAGTCACTTAACCCTGATTGCCTAGCCCTTTCTCTTCTTCTTAGAATTGATACTAGGACAGAAAGTAAGGGTTTAAAAATCTAATAATAACTAGCATTTATATGGTTACTTAAGGTTTAAAGTGTATATTATGATGTATAGTGTAAATGGTATCTGCATTTTATATCTTAAGAGGTAAAAGATATAAAAAAATAAGAAAAAAAAGATAAAAAGTTATTCAAGGCCATGGTCAAAACTTGTGTCATGTGTAGAATTTGAATCATGATCTTTTTGAGTTCAAGAACAGTGCTTTGTTTTCCTATACCACCTAAAAACTCTTCCTCCTCAACTGTTTATGGATATTGAACAAATGCAACTCAAAAAAAACATTAAGGGCTTCCTATATGCCAGTACTGAAATAGGTACTGGGCTTACAAAGATAAAAACAACAGTTTCTGCCTCCTAGGGGCTTACATTTGGGGCTGGGGCTGAAAGAACTTGTAAAAAATATATAAAACAAATACAAAGAAATTTCCACCCCCTCTTTTTTTTCCTTCTTCAGGAGATCCACTATCAATTGGGGAGGATGGAGATCAGGAAAAACTTCCTGTAGGAGATGGCATATAAGTTAAGATTTGGAGGCAAGAGTAAAAAGGGAATTTCCCCATTCCAGGCATGAAGAATCAAGGGAGATCATTGATTCAAAGGCAGGGACATGAAAAATGGAATTTTGTGACTATCAATGGCAAGTAGGACTGTTTTATTGGGACACAGAATGTATACAGGAGAGTGTGTAATTATCCTGGAAAGATAGGTTGAAGCATTATTGTGAAGTATTTTAAATTCCAGACTGAGGAGTTTATATTTTGTCCTAGAAGCAACAGAGAGCCAATCAAACTTCTTGATTAGAGAGTGACATGGTCAGAGACTCAGAGAGAACAATTAAGAAGCCATTTTTATAGTCCAGGAGAAATGTGCTAAGGATTTCATTAGGGTAGTGGTCCTATGAGCAGAAATAAGGAATGGGGGTGAAAGTGAGTTGGAATAGGTTAGACTTGGCAATTGACTGAATGTGGAGTGTGAGTGAGTAAAGAGTTGAATAAGACTCCTTGCCTAGGGTTGGGTTTTGGGGAAAAGATAATGAGTCCAGTGATTCTTTTCCTCAAACACTGCATTAATGGCAATGCAATGAGGACTACCTATATGGGCTCTGCTGCTCTCTCTTCTCAGTGTTGAAAAACCTCATTACTTTGTTTCACCACTATTGCTGGCCATGGTGCTGACCACTTCTCTGATAGCAGTGATAATACTTGATGTCATCTTGCTTGTTAGTGAAGGGTTGGTGTCAGGTATTTGGGTTTTTCAGCAAAAAAGATCTTCCTGGTTTTCTGAGTGAGGACCCTAGTAAAGTAATTTTGTTCCCATTTCTCCCCTGAAACTAAACCAAGGCCTTGATACCACAGGGACTCCTGGTGCAAAGGAATAAGTGCAAATGTACCAAGTAGACTTCATGTAGAAGAAACCACAAGCAAAGACTGATCATTGAAGGCTTTCATGGGTTTTGAGATTAGGAACTTCAGTTGACAGGTAAGAGTGGGAAGGCTGGAGCAAAGTATTCTTTTCTGGAGCAAAGAATGATATCTGGATATATGAGTGTGCAAATTTTGTGATAGAGATGGTAAAAAAAAAAAACTAGCCTGGCCACTGCATAACTATTGGACTTATCAATAAACATATATGAAGGGGAGATGGAGAAAGGGGAGGATTCCAATCCAGTTCCTTCTAGTTTTTAGACTGCTCCTGCTTCATCAAAGTCACTTGCTGGTGCTCCCGTGTCTGAGGAGAGAGACCTAGCTGATCCCCACTCACAGCCAAGATGCAGAAGAGGAAGGTCAACTCTGCAGAAGGGGAAGTAAGAGGGGAGTCCAAGAGGAGGTCGGCAAGATTGTCAGCTAAACCAGTCCTTGCAAAGGTTGAACCTAAGCCCAAAAAGACAACTGTGAAGGATAAATCAGAGGACAAAAAAGTTCACACAAAAGGAAAAAAAAGGAGCAAAAGGAAAACAAGCAGAAGTACCTAACCAAAAAAGAGAATAAAGAAGACTTACCTACAGAAAATGGAGAAACTAAAAATAAAGAGGGCCCAGTCTCTGATTCAGCAAGAGAGAAAGAAACCAAATCTGAATAACATTTTATACCAAGTCTTTTGACAGTTGTCCCTGTTACCTCCCTTCTTGTACAATTCAGAGGAATATTTTTATCAACTATTTTGTAAATGCCAGTTTTTAGTAGCTCCAGAAACACATTTTTAAGGAGGTGATCCCACCTCATCACATTAATTTTTTAAAACATTTAGATAAATGTAAGCCAATCTAAAGTGACTTTATTTAGAATCCTATTTAAAGAGGTGAAATCACGTACTGGGTTTTGGTTTGGTATTTTGTTTTAATATGGCCAGAAATTAATAGAATGTTGATTAGGAAGGTGTTCACTGTCTTGTGCATAGATTTAACATTCAATAAGCAGTTTTTACATCATTAAATGAAGCATAGGTGGCCATTTGGAATTTTGACCATGAATTTTAAAGATCTTATTTGAATTCATCTGTTTCCCATTTTATCTTTTGATACAATTTTTTCCTAAATAAAACTTCCCTGGTGTTGGATCTTCCTTTCAAAATTGTGTGCTATATATGACATTGTCATCTTTGGGTAGTTGTAGTACACTTTTTTCCAATAAAAGATTGGAAAATGTATATAATGAGTTTAGTTTTATCAAATACAGAATTAGTGGAATTTTGCTTTGTAAAGGATGTAATTCCCTATCTATATTTAGGATATTGGTGTTTGATAACCTCTTTAAGGAGAGTAGCCTTCAAACTTAGTAAGAAAGTCACTGGAAAAACTATTTAGAAAAGGATTACAAATACATAATTTTTAGATTTTTCTAGCATTTTTTAAATGTACAAATTAGTTATAGTGTATATGTACTGATGACCAAACAAGAACTAATAAAATCTTGATTATAAAAGAATTTTGGTTTTGTAATCCATGCATTAAATTTTAACACAAGAAAAAAAAAACATATATCAAGCACCTGGTATATAACAGGCACTATACTAAGTGCTGGGGATATAAATAAATAAAAGAAAGGCAATCCTTGCCCTCAAAGAGTTTATAATATAATGAGAGAAGACAATACACAAAAGAAAGCTGTAAATGGAGGGAAGGAAGCCCCAGAGAGTCCTGGGTCTTTGAAGTTTATAGAGTTAAAATCAAGCTGAAGAGCTAGTAGGAAACAAAGAATTGGAAATTTCTAGCCTTCTTTTAAGGGAGACTTTGGGAGAAGGTTTTTTGCTCCCCCTGACCTCCAGACCTTCAATCAAAGCAGAGAGACAACTGAGGTTACCAAAGAGGTATTGAGTACTAAAGTAGAGGCAATCTCCATGATGATGAGATATCTTGTGATGAGATTATTCTAAGGGAAGCATGATTTTCATGGAGAGGAAGCCAAGCAGATCAACTGGTGGGAAATGAAGAACTACTGTTATTAAGAAATGAAAAAGTAGAGGGGATGTCTATCTTAATCATTCTAGAGAATATATTTTCTGACAGTGGGAAAAGAATAGAAATTCTCTACAGGCATATTTCATTTTACCCTTTAGATAAGTTGGAATGATAGAATTCCATAACTAGAGGGCTTAGGTAAGGGGATTTTAGGAAAACATATTGTTTGAATCTCTTCATTTTGTAGATCAGTCAACAGAGGTCTAGAAAGTGATAGTGACTTGCTCAAGGTGATCTAGCTTGTGGCAGAGCCAAGATTAGAGACCATATGTCCTGACTGCTCATTCAGTGTTATGTAATATATAACTAATATATAATTGCTTTTAAATGAAAAAGTTTAAAACTTTATTTGACTATTAAAAAAACAACAACTAAGTGTTAGTCATTACTATTATTCTCCTCAAACTTCCTGGTGTGATTTAAGGTCCACAGTAGAAAGGGGCCATAGAGATCATCTAACCAGGGGGTTCTTAGCCTGGGGTCTGTAAATTTATTTTTTAAAAGGTATTTTGAAAATTTAATTTCAATAAATGCTTTCCTTTGTAATCTTATGCATTTTGTTTCAAACATTTAAAAACTATTCTGAGAAGGGGTCCATGGGTTTCATCTGATTGCCGAAAGGGTTTCATGACACACAAAAAGTTTTACAACTCCAAAATTATCACATCATTTCTAAGTGGAAGAGTGGGATTTAAAAATTGGTTCTCTTACCAGGGCTTTATATTTTGCATTGTAAGGAAAAAATTTCCATTTAGGCAAATGTTTCCCAAAATGATTTTTATTCTGTCCTATGCATTTTCTATTATAATCTAAGGATTATTCTATTATCGGCATTTGTGCTTGCAATATAACTGAAGATGAAGAGAGTTATTCCAAGATGCTGAAAATCTCTAACACAAATGAGTTCAAAATTATAGCTATGGCATTCTTAAACAATTCTCAGACATTCTTTTAATAGACAAAATTCCACATTGAGATAAAATGTAGTTATAATGTTCAAAATTAGCATTTTGCTTTACCAACAGAACAAAAATTACTTAACTTTCAGCACAACCCTGGAGAATAATTTTCTTAAACTCGTTCAGTCCCTTATTGGCCATTCCTTCAAGAGTTCTCCTTTTTTGTTAGTCAAAGGTAAACTCAATATATTTTCCATTGATTGACATAATTAAAGGGACTTTTTCTTTTTTTCCCTGATTTCCCCTCTAATTACTTCAGGCAGGAGTTCTTTCCTAGGCTGACTGGAAAGAAAGGGGAGAAAATTTTTATTTTGGAATTGATAAAGAAATGCTGATAATGTTTCTCTCCCAGAGTAATACAAATGCTTCAGACCTATATAAAAATTAAATTTATTCTTTAATTTTTTTAGAAATGGGTAGCACAAGTATTTTAGTCCGCATCTACAAAATTATTCTCCCCTCCCCCAATATAAGCTCATTAGAAGTGGTGGGGGATGCTTATTTAATTTTATTTTTGTTTTTGAATTTCCAGACCTAGTGCAGAATTTGACACAAGAAGATGCCTAATATGTTTCAGTTAAACTCAATCTTTGTTAAATGAAAAGTGTGTATTGTGCTAGACTTTAGGGGAAGATGAAAGACTTAGATAGGACACTGGTCCTGACTGGCATGAAACTTACATCCTGGGAGAGATTCATGCACTTTATTTGGAAAAGCATTTATCCAGTAACTATTATATGCCACACCCTGTACCAGGTGCTGGGCGTATAAAGAAAAATATTGGTCCTTGCCCTCAAAAAGCTTGCATTCCATTGGAAAAACAACACATATGTAATGTGTGTATACATATATATGTAATATATATAATGTATGTATATATAAATGAGGAGGTCATTCTGGCTAGATGGGCTAGAGTATAAGGAAAGGAATTATTGTTGTTCAGTTGTTTCAGTCATGTCCCACTCTTTGTGACCCCATCTCGAGTTTTCTCAGCAGTGATACTAGAGTGGTTTACCATTTCCTTCTCCAGCTTATTTTTATAGGACTAGAAATGAGGCAACAGGATTCAATGTGCTGAGTGTTATACATCCTATCAGTGTCTGAGATTGAATTTGAATTCAAGGAGATGAATCTTCCTGACTATAGTCCTGGCATTCTATCCTAGCTTCCCCCAAGGTAGGGAGTAATATTGGAAAGTTGGATTTGGGGCAGGTTGTGAGGAACTTTAAAAGCCAACCAAAGTTTTTATCTGCTTCTTAAAGGCAATAGGGAGCCACTAGAATTTACTGGGTGACAATGTTAGAACTGCCCATTTGGAAAATAATTTTAGCAGCTGTGTGTGTGTGTGTGTGTGTGTGTGTGTGTGTGTGTGTGTGTGTGTGTGTGTTGTCAGGAATTGTGGATTGGAATGGCACGTAGATCAATTCAGAGATTATTTCAATTGTCTAGGTGGGAGGTTATAAAGGCTTGAACTAGACCATGTCAATATAAAGATAGAAACTGATTCAAGAAAAAGTTGTAGAAATAGAATTAATAGATCTTGGAAGATGATTTGGAGGTGGGAGGCAAGGGAGAAGAAAGAGTTAAGGACAGCCTATGGTTGAGAACAGGGGATGATTAAAAGGGTGGTGGTGCTTTTAATAAAAATAGGGAAACCAGAAAAAAGAGAGAGGAGTTTGAGATAACTATGGGACATTCAGTTGGAAATATCTAATAGTCACTTGGAAGTACAAGACTTGAGTTTATGAGGGAAACAGGAACTGTATAAATGGATCTAGGAATCATCTGCATGAGGATAATAGCTGAACCCATGTGAACTCATGAATTCCCTAAGAAGATATAGGAAAAAATGGCTGTCAAAAGAGACTGAAGAGCAACAAGGCTGGTAGGAGAATCAAAATAAGAGAATGGTGTTACACAAACCCAGGCAAAAGAGGGATTTGAAAATCTAGGAAGGACTTGGCAGAATTAAATGTTAAAGAGCAGACTGAAAAAAGGCCACTGGATTTGTCATTTAATAGATAATTGGTCCTTTGATGAGAAATGAAATTGAAATCCAGGTTACAAGGAAGGATAAGAAGAGTGAAGTGAGAAAAATAGTCATTCATGCTGAGGGACATATCAAGGTAATGTTGACCATCCTTTTGATAGGTCTCTTGTGGGTGGTTCCTTTAGAGATCACAAGATGAGGTATAGACAGGTTGTGATCAAATATCAAAGATACTTAACCTTAGATTTAAGAGGCTTGGTGAACTTGAATGGAAAAAAAAAAGTATCTTTATTTTCTCTAACCTTGAATTCAGTGGTTCTCAAAACATGGCACAGAAATTTGTGAGGGTCCCCAATACCCTTTTAGAAAATATATTAGATCAAAATTATTTTTATAATAATAGTGTTTTAATTTCAAATACAATAAACATTGATAGATTTAACCAATATAAACAAAAGTTCTTTGGGGTCCTCAACAATTTCTGAATATAAAGGGGTCCTGAGACAAAGTTTGAGAGTCTATGTTCTTACTGAAATTTAATAGTTCCTACTATTAATTTAAAAAATCAGTTTCTGAGAAGGAATCCCTTAAGTTTACCAGATTGCAAAAAGGCTCCATAATAATTAACCCAAAGGTTAATAATCCTTGATCTATACCTTGAAGTATAGACTCACATGGATAAGATTCTGGACCCATATTAGTAAATAATAGTTGGTTATATATTATATAATGCTTATATGTAAATATATCTCTCTGCACCTTGGGAGTTAGGGGCATGGTGCTTCTTCATAAAATTTTAGGACTCTCCCTTCATGGCAGAAAAGAAGTCTGAATTTTTTCTTTTTTTTATGGGGTATTAACAGTAAGTATCTTACTGTAAAACTTGGGTTAAGTATTTGGTCATAGGCTATATACTTTCTAAACTTTTTCTCTATCATCTGTGGTTTCCAGAAAACTCTTCCCAAATTCTCATTTAATTTCTTAAGCCAACTTGCAATATATTGAAACTGGGAAAGTTGCGATGTGGAAGGGGGATACCTGTACTGTGTACTTATAAACTTTATAAACTATACTTTATAAACTATAACAATGTATAGCTATCTACTCCATACTCTCCAAGGGTTTCTTAATGCCTCCAGATGCAAATACAAAATGCTTTGTTTGGCATTCAAAGTCTTTTATAGCCTAGCTCCCTTCTACCTTTCAGATTCTGTACACTTTACTCCCCTATATATACTCTTCAATCCAGTGACACCAGCCTCCTGGCTATTTCATGAAGGAAAACACATCATTTCTCAGCTCCAGGTATTTTCTCTGTCTCCTATACCTGGAATGTGCTCTCTCTTCCGCTCTAATTATTATCTCCTTGGCTTCTTTTAGGTCTCAATTAAAACCCCCAACTTCTACAGAAAGCCTCCTCCAACCCCTCTGAATTTCAGTGCCTGTTTGTTAAATATTCCTTATTTATCTTATACATAGCTTGTTTGGTATATATTTGTTTGCATGTTGTCTCCTTGTTAGAGTGTAAACTCTTTGAGGGCAGAGACTGTCTTTTGTCTCTTTTTGCACCCCCAGAATTTAACCCAGAGCCTGGCACATAGTAGGAGTTTAATAAATGTTTACTGAATTAAATACAGTTATAGACTATATATAGTCTGTTTACTAAATACTTATTTGTAGTTAATAAATTACCTACTAATCTTTTTATAGTATTTATAACATATATACTCTATATACATATGTAGCATATATACTCTATAACCTTTAAATATACATATAGCATTTGAATTATATGTATATTATATGGATCATAATACATATATACTACATATATATGCACCACACATGTGTATATATACAACGGAATATGTATAAATATGTACTACAAATATACATACATATATGTATATACTACATAAATATACAGCAGATAGTATAAGTATATACAATATATACTACAAATACCATAATATATATTATATGCGTATATAGTATATATTATGTAGATGTGTAAATAACATGTATTTTATATTATATTGCATATTATATTTTATTACATTTGTATTATTATATAAATAACTATTGTCAAATACATTATTAAGCTTATGAAAATGCATCTAGAGGTATTGGTCCCTGGGCATTAAACACGTAAATCATTTAAAAAGTTTTCTAAGTTACCCAGTTTATAAAGTGAATCAGAGAATCAGAGCATCACTTCTAACCCACTCCATTTGGGTGGGGGAGAAGGAGAGTAAGGGTTCAGGACAGCTTAGCAGTGAAAATATAAAGTTCTGGGATATCCCAACCCGCGCAGGCTGCTCTACTAGAGCAGAGAATGGCTGGTTGGCTGGCTGGCTGGGAAGGGAGTCGACGGTTAAGAGGCTCCATTTGTCCCCGGGTTTCCATTGGTCAGACGTGAAATGGGGGAGGGCAGAGGGGTGGTACTCCGCTTCGGGAGAGATCTCGGGCCGTGGCTGGACCAGCGCATGCGCACGAGATCTCCCGCGGCTTAGCGGACATAACCGGTTTAGGCGTGCTCGGTCTCCTCCCCTCTGTGAGTCCCGACTTTTCGCTCTCCTTCCGCCGGCTCTCAGCAGGGGACCATGGCCGATCCTCGCGTGAGGCAGATCAAGATCAAAACGGGCGTCGTGAAAAGGTGAGTGCCGACGTCTGCCTTTTTGTTTCCATCACGGCTGGGGCCGAATTGGCCCAGGATAGGGGAGGCCCAGATGAAGCCGGGCCCGACTACCTGCGCCCTCAGCCCCTGGGACCCTTTTTGGCTTGCGGGGGTCGCGGGGCGGAGGTCGAGGGGATGGGCGGAGGCTCGTGCCGCACCCCCTTCTTGCCCCACCCCTCCTGCGAGTGTGGAACGCAGGCCCGAGCCTCGGGTGGGGCTGACTGGCCGCGCGCACCCGAGGAGCGCCTTGAGGCAGGGGCGCGCCGCCCCCTCCCTTGGAGACCCCATCCTCGCGGGCTCCCAGCCCTGCACCCAGCTGGCTAGGAAGGGCGGAGCTCTCGAAGCTGGGAGCATGGGCATTGGGGCCTGCACCTGCCTAATGTTTTTGAACTTGGGAGAAAGTTCTTCTGAGGGGGAGGCTCCTCTTGGAATTTCAGTGTGCAAGCTAACTTTAGTCCGCCGCGAGTTTGGAGGTAGGCCCGAGGGTTCGGAAGTCTAGGGAGTGTTTAGCATTTGGACGGAAATTTTGACCACCTCCTATCCCCACCAAGTCGAGGCTTCTCTGGGCTTGGAGTTGGGGGTTAACTTCCAGAGAGTAGCCCAAACTTGTATTCTTTCTTTGGACTATCCGACCCTTTTTTCAAATCTACTTCTGGGTAATGCTACACATGTTCTGTAGTGTAGGAAGGCTTTTTAAATATCTGCCAAAGGAAAGTGCATTTTGCTTTGAGATAGAGCAGTATTGGTAGAATCCTATTGCGTGGTTCCAAACTATTAAGATAATTATTTAATTGGATCATTTAAGGTAGATGATAAATCATTTGAAGAAAAGTTCATGGATTCTAAAGCATGATCTATTAAATCACAGTTTATTCCCCATTTTTGCTGGGAAAGAGAGGTCACTGTAGCTAGCATCCGCTTTCCTACTTGTGGTGCCAACCTTTTGCCTGCTCACTTCTTCGTGTGAGAGAGGCAGTTCAGAGGGAAAGATGAGAAAATGTAAATTCATTAATTTAAGGTGTAATTACTGTGTTTTACCACCCCTTCACATTGAACTATTTTACACTTTGCCGTACTAGGAAGCAGTAAGAGGCTTCTTCTCTCTAGATTCTTTAGTGTTTTCAGCTTTGAGATAGAATTCTTGAGTTTATACAAACACTGATTTTTATAATGATAAATTATGTGACTTTAGTTGTTTATAGTTAACCTTTGGAAGGAAAGACTGTATAAAACTGATCAAGTAATAAGCCTTAGGAATTGATGCCTAACATATATTTACATTGAAATTGAGAATAGAGAGACTTTTTTGAGGTAAAAACTTTAAAAACTTTTTGAGTATAGGATAAATTAAAAAGTACTCAGAAGTAATAGTACAACTCATAACAATCTCAGTTGACTCAAGCATATATTTAAGGAATATGCCACATACACAGGTCTTTCTTTAAGAAGTTTGTATTATGTTGTGGTTCAGTCATGTCCTATTTTTTATGACCTCATGAACCATACTCTCCATGAGGTAAAGATAACTGGAGTAGTTTGCCATTTCCTTTTCCATTATGTTATGAAGAAGGAAGCAATTTGTACATAATAAAAACAAGGTAATAAACTGCCCTCCCCCTTCCCTATTAGTAGCTGGGAGAAGGGCATCATGAAACATGTTGAAAGTGGTACTTGAGCAGAGTTGAAAGAAAAGAAATTTCTAAGAAGTGGAATATTTTTGGGACAGATTATTATCTGTCAAAAATTCTAGGGTAGAGGAGGGATTGTTCTGTGGGAGAAAGTTAATGCTTTTACCATTTCACTGACATTTATTAAGTGCTTACTGTGCAGCAGTACTCCCTGAGAGACAGAGATGACACAGAATCATTCTCTGCCCTGAGAGAGCTTATTCTGTTGGCTTCACTTTCCCATGGATCTATGATTTCATCCTTATGAAGAACTCCTGATATGATAACTCACTCTACCTATTTAGTGTAGGTCTTTAATTTAAGAGGTTACTTCAAAATTTATCTTATATACAACTTATTTGTACATAATTCTTTTCCAATTCTTGGTTTGGGGCATTTTTTTCTGGTTTTCCTTATGCCCAGAATGCTTTCCCTTTTCTTAACTTCCTTGGCTTCCTTTAAGTCTCAACTCTAATCCCACCTTTTATTGGAAACCTTATATAACCCCTCTCAATTCCAATACTTTCCCTCTTTCAGTCATTTTTTAGTTATCCTATATGTAGCTTGCTTTGAATATATTTGTTTGTATGTTGTTTTCCCCATTAGATTGTAAGTTTCTTGAAGGCAGGGACTGCCTTTTTTCTCTTTTTATATTCCTGGAGCTTAGCATAGTGTCTATCAGCTAGTAGGTGTTTAATAAATGTTTATTGATAGACTTGTTTATAGTTTGACAGCTAGTATCTGCAAGAGACAAGACTTGAATGCAGGTCTTACACATGCCAAGAAGATGCTTTTTTCATCTTTATGCTTCCCTTCTATCAGGTAACTTTATCCTAATAACTAGTAAATGCCCAGCAAACTTTAAAAAAATGTCCTTAAGATAAAATTTTGAAATTATTACATGATTTCCTCTTTCCAGGATGAAAGTATTGATAACTGCTTTTAAAGTATAATAAAAGTATTACTAGACTTTGACTCATTTTTGGTATTTGTAATGTCAAAGCATTGGTACTTGATAGAAAAGATTTGAGAGAAGGGGTCAAGTGGGTTGGGTTTACAAGTAATTTATAATAAAGGTAATGAAAAATAATGAAATTTTCTAAGTTTCTTGATCTTGGATAAGTAGCAACAAATAATAATAGCCAGCTCTTTAGTAATTTGTAACAACAGATTTTAGTAAATTCCAGTGTACTTTTAGTAAACTCCAGCATACCAATTAGAAAAGTACTCTCTTGGTCATATCTGTTATATATGTGAGATGTTAAAGAAAGTGATGACCTCATTATTATAGAAACTCTGTGTACATTGAGTAAAGCTATTTCCTAGATATATGTCAAATTTCTACTGCATTTTCCTTAGCATTTACTTTTGGAGCTGCCACTTGCTTATTACAATGTAAGTGCTGAATGTATATCAAGTGAACAACAAAATTAACTTTTGTGCAAATAGCCTGATTACTCATTCACACATTTCATTGGATTTTCAGCATTCCAGGTAATTTTTTTGTGGTTTCATTTTAATATAGCCTGGTGGTCCATGTATTATGTATTTTTACTACTTAATATTCCCAGCTTTATTTTCCTTAAAGCATGACCTATATTTTGGATGTTAGTTTTGTTCTGGTTGTATCAGTGTTATAAGGAGATTTTTTTCTTAACTATTATGCTTACTAGAAATTTCCTAAATTATAATTTAGGTTTGTACTTTGTAGCATTAGCTAGCAAATTAAGACTACAGTCTTGTGATTTGTGAGAATCAGTAGGTCAATCAGTGAACATTTATAGTATTTACCATGTGCCAGACACTATGCCTTTGAGCACTGGGGCTATGCAATGGCTAAAGATAGTAGTTCCTACCTTTAAGGAGTTTACAATCTAATGAAGACAGCATGCAAGCAAATACATACAAAGCAAGCTATATATAGAATAAATAGGAAATAACACAAGGAAGGCCCTAGAATTAAGGATCAGAGTAAAAACAGGGATTTTAGATGGGTTTTAAAAGAGGCTAAAGAGGCAATAGAGTGGAGAAGGTAAGACTATCCTAGGCCCATGGTGGCAAACGTATGGCATACATGCCAGAGGAGATACTCAGAACCCTCTCTGTGGGCATATATGCTGTTGCCCCAGCACAAAGTTCATTACTAGAAAGTCAGAGGGACTTGGCTGGGCTGTTCCCTTCCCCCTCTCCACAAGTACCTGAGGACATTTCTCACATCACCTGCCCCTCTAAAAGGTTCACCATCACTGTCCCAGAAATTGAGGACTGCCAGAGAAAATGACTGGAACGAAGAAATGGAGTGGCCTGTTTGTGGAAAAGCCAGGAGGCTAGTATCACTGAATTGAAGAGTATGTATGGGGAGTAAAGCCTTGAATGGTGTGTGTATGCGTGTGTGTGAGGGGGGGTTGTTTTGAAGGACAGAGGATGTTGTATTTTATTCTGGAAGTGATAGGGAGTTACTGGAGGTGGGGGAACACCACATGATCTTAAATCAGTGCTGTTCCTGGGACTTTTGGCTTCAGGGTCCAGGGCTGTCTCCATCAGGGTTTGAAAGAAGTGGTGGTCTACTTGGTGATAGTAGTTTGACTTACTTGGAAGATACCAATTCCTGTCTCTCTTAGAATGCTGTGTTGCTTCAACCATACTGGTGTAGTCGCCCTCTGGGTGACTTTTGGTGATGATGACTGGGCCCAACTTCAAAGGGTTTATTTCCTGAGATGATGGCTATGGGATCAGTGTTGGAAGCAAGGCTAGCTCTCCAAGGCAATATTCCTGTTCCCTTGGCCTCTAAAGTATGTGCTATTATTATTCCCTTTTAATGAAAAAGAAACTGAGGCAAAGGGACTTGCCCAAAAATACATGGTAAGTGTCTGAGGTGGGATTTGATCTAAGGTCTTTTCTACTTCCAAGTCCAGCACCATCCACCTAGAGGTCTCTGTTCTTGCATTGTTCAGCAGGGATAGCAAAAGAAAAAAGAACACCTCTTAAAATAAATATATATGGCAGCAATATTATTGATTTATAACACTTAGGGTAATGCAAGTATGTATTTTAACAGATTAGCTCTGATTTTTCCTGTTAAGTAATTTTTAGATTTTCAAATGGAGCTACCTTTTCCTAAAGTGATTGTCTTGGAAGAAGAGGGCAGCTTAAAACCACTCCCTCTGATGATTGTCTTTGAGTAGGAAGCCAACCACTCCCTAACTGAGCAACTGAAAACTTAATATGAAAAAGAGCAAAAGAAAAAAAAACAAACATGCTTTTTACTGATGCTTTTAAGAAAGAGAGTGATTATAATAAGTAGTAAGGCTGCCTGGGCACTTGTTAGGAGAGATTATTTTGAGAGAAACATATAACATATATATAAAAAAATATATATTTTTTGAGAAAAAAAATGGTAGAAAAGCAGATTTAATGAGAGAATGTTTTCTGGTTACCTCAGGTGCTAGTTTTGTAACCTCGAATATAGGCCTCAAATTCTTACCACACTTGAGAACTTAAGCCATGTAGAACACAATTTTTGTCTAATTCATATATCGAAATATCTTCTGTCTTATGAGATGGATCAGCAGGGAAATATAGTAGGCCAAAATAAATAAAAGATTCTTGTATGGAAATCTATTCCACATTTGGACATTTCTGATTACTAGGGAAATTTTTTCTTGCAGCATGCTTAAATATGCCTCTATAGCTTTTTACTTTTACACTCTGGGGCCAAGGAAAACAACTTCTATCTTTCTACCATAGAATAATCCTTCAATACAAGGTTCTTCATAGAGAGCTCTCATGTCTTTCCTGGGCATTTTACTTTCACCAAAGTAAACTTATCATTCTGGTCATTGTCCTGTGGAGGTGCTCAACAGCAACCAACAGACATTTATTAAATGTCATCTTTGTGCAGAGCACAATGTTAAGTCTTTAGGAAGATAGAGAGATGGGGAAAACATGGTTATTGCTGTTGTAGTGTACTGGTTAATAAGACTGATGTAGCTTATATCAACTCTTGGGTCTTTTCCCCAACTGCTATTCTCATTGTTGATCAATTCCTCACATTACACCTTGCCTTCAGGATGCTAGGGATTTCCCAGTGGACTATAGTGTTTTCTCTAATTCCATTGGCTCAAGCCTTCATTTTGTTATGTTTTCCCTATATAAATAGCTGCTCACAGTTAGTATTTCCTTTGTTTCATTGATTGTTATGAACACTCCACTGTCAAATTAATCAGTTAATATTAATTAGATTTTACAAAGGGATATTTAATGTGAGAAAATAGCAAGATTAGAAATATCATCACCGTACCCTGAAAGAAACTGTTCACTATGCCACCCTACTCTCTTAGGAAAGTGGGTTCAAACTTAATAAGTTGCCATAAAGCATATATGCCATCAAATTCACTTCTGAATGTGGCCTAGCTAATGAACGAATCCTCTATTGCTTGCTCTTGTTTAGTAGTTTCATATTCAAGTTTTCCTTACCTTTTTGAATTTATAGAATCTGTTTGTGTTGTTACTATCCAAATCTTTTTCTTCAGCAAGATTTGCTAATCTTTTTACATATCCACCTGAGCAAAAAAATACAAGTGGATTGAACTGAAATCCCCAGGGAAGTCTGAGACATAAAACAGTTGAAATCCTTGTTCTAGTTTAATGTCCTTATTTTTATAGAAATGAAAATTGAGGCCTAAAGAAATAAAGTGGCTTGTCCAAGATCACACAACTCTTTAGTAAGAAGAATGTGAATGATAACTGTTCTCTGAAACCCCATGACTTTTGCTATATTAGGAAGACAACAGTTGTCCTCAGAGCTCCAGATGTATTAAAAAAAGCAAACGGGATAGTTTCATTGTCCTCTGCCCTTGCCAGACTTCATCTGGAGTATTGGGTTCAGTTCTGGAGAATGTGGCTTAAGGAGTTTGTTAAGCTGGCGAATGCCTAGAGGAAAGCAAGTATGATGGTGAAGGGCTTTCAGTCCTGCGCATAAGGATCATTTGAAGAAACTGAACACAAATGTGCTGAAGGAGAGAAGACTGGGAGTGTGAGAATTTATTTCAAGTATCTGGAAGACTTTCATGTGGTGGGGTGGGATAAGATTTGTTCTCTTTGGCCTTAAAGGGCAGAACTAGGAAGGTGGATGGAAGTTGCAAAGAGATACATTTAGTTTTGTTGTCAGGAAAAGACTTACTGTTAGAGCTATCTACATTTGGAATGCACCCCCTAAAGAGGTGATGAGTTCCCCTCCTTGGATATCTTTTCAAAAGTGACTGGATGACCCCTTGTTGAATATGATGTAATGGGGATTTTTGTGTGTGTGTATGCAGTTGGTCTAGATTAGTGATGGCAAACCCATGGCACGTGTGCCAGAGATAGCATGCAGAGCACTCTCTGTGGGCATTTGGCCACCCTTTCTCCGTGCCCCCACACCCCTAGAATTCGCTATTAGAAAGGCAGAGGGACTTTGGCCAAGCTGCTCCTCTCCCCCTTTCCATGGTGCCTGATGACTTTTTTTCCCATTTCCTGCCTCTCTGCCTAATGGGAGCTCATGAGGGTAAGGTTGGCAGCTCAGAGGTGGCAGAGCTGGAGGGAGAGCAAAGCCCTTGGGCCACTCCCCTACCCCTCTCTATACTTGCTGAGGACATTCCTCATTTTACCCACTCCTCTGCCTAGCAGCCCAATGGAAATGGAAGTGCTTCCTCCCTCCTCTTGTGGGGTAAAGAGGTGGGGCAGGGCACCTGCTTTTGGGAGAACCAGTATGGCACTCTGTCTGGGGGGGTGGGATGGGGGCAGGAACCAGCATTCCATGTCTAAAAGGTTTGCTATCACTGGTCTAGATGTTTATTGAGACTCCTTCCAACTTTCATATTTTGTGATTCTCATTTTGAGTAGTGTTACAATGATATAATTTCCCAAATACTACATAATCAAAAGTTATCCCTTTTCAAAAATGATAATCCTGAGCTTTAGCATATCTAAAAATTACCTCTATACTTTTTTTGTGCAAAAAATGTTGTCATAAAAGTTTTTTTCTCCCTTGTTTCATCTACTTTGGTTATAGTTGTGATTCACCAGATGACTCCTGAATAGGTATTTTGGGTATAGATAACATTACTTGGACATACTGTCATACCTGGAGATTTTCAATGAGTTTTGTGGTAATTCATGCCCCTTTAAAGGGCCATGAGTGGTCTTCTGCTCCTGGAAACTGTCTTCTAACTTGTTAGGAAAGTTTGCTTAGTTTGTTTCTCGAAGTCACTTAACTAATATATTCTTATAGTAGTTACTAGTTAACAGCTTACTTCTTCAAGGAGTCTTGGTACCTTGTTTCTTTCCTTGTAGAACTATATACAGGTTTTGTAATAGCAAGCTATATCTCGTTTCTGTTAAACTTTTAAATAACAGTATACAGCTTTACTGTGAATTATAGACTTTTCCTTCTATAATTGTTATGTAACACTTTAAAAAAACATTTAAGCTCTATAATAAGGAAAAGCGTTATGTTAGAATGATTTAAAATTTGGAATCAAGAAAACATGTTCAAATTCTGACCATGACACTTACTAGCTCTGACTTAGGACGAGTCACTCAGCTTTTCTAAGCCTCAGTTTCTTTGTAACATTAATCTAGATGGTTTCTAAGTTCCATTCCAGGTTTAAAATTTGCTCCAGGAGAGAAGAAAAATAAAGAATTGATTCTAATTGTTGACATCAAGTTTTGAATAAATTCATGTCTAGAGGTCTCTGAAGTGGGATTATTATTTTCCAAAAATAAATGGTTTATTAGTGCTGCGGTTATTCAAAAATTTTCTAAGAAAAAAATGCACCCATTCAATTAAAATGGAAGATTGCTTAATCACTTTAAAACCAACTTACTTTATAATAAAGTCTGCTGAAATGTTCTACTGGTGGATAAATGAATAGACTAAAAATAACTTTCTTAAATATGTCTTTATATAGCCATTTTATATTGCTAACGAACAAAAATCTAACATGAGCATAAGAGTGTTAGGGCATGTGAAATAGCATTGACATTGGCCCATAGTTTCCCTCTGATTAAATGAAAGTGACATCAGTAGATTAGAATGAGACTAAGACAATTCACACTGCAATTGTGTTAGTTTAACTTTAACAATCTTTTAATACTCTTGTTTAAATGTAGCTGACATACCATAATTACAAATCTACAAGCCTTGATTATAGAATTTTACATCATGAACCTATGGGGAAATTGTATTGATTTTTGAACAGCAACCTTTTCAGAAGCCACCTTTCCCAAACTGTGGTATCTTCCCAAGTTTTGTTTATACCTTTACCTGTGCTGTATAGTTTATGATCTGAATATGTGTGTGTGTCATATGTAGCATTTATCTTCTGTTTTTTCTTTCAGAAATATTTACTAAAGTAATATAATATACATTTTAAAACTCATTTTAATACAAATGTGGACATTATTAATCAAACATAAACCACATTTCCAAAAAATGGAGAACTGTATGACATGACTAGATAATCTCTTAATAAATTATCTGAAGTAATCAACTATGCAAATAACAGTTTTCTGTCTTTATTTCTTTAGTCACCCCCCCCCCCATCCTCACCCCTTTTTTGACGTTAGACATAAATATGGTAGATAGTATCTTTTTGGAGTTGAGGACGTAGCTCTATGGTTTGCCCCCCTTGTCTGTGTCTGCTGTGAGGTGAAGTAACTTTAAGGTGACTTTTTTTTTTCACTTTTGAAAAGTGGCTCAGTATTTTTGAAATTGTAGTCATTTATCTCTTTCCCCAAAGTGGAGATTAACAATAATTGTCAACAATTAATTGTTAGAAGAGAAAGTGGAGGAATAATTGCTAAGAGTTATAAATAACAGCTTGTATATGGTCTCAAAAGTTAAAGTTCAGTCATGGAAATTAAAATTTGCCTCTTTATTGCATTTTCTGTTGGGTCAAAAAATCAGTAGCATCACAGTAATCAATCCTGAAGTCTCAGGTAATGATAGTCTGAAATATTCAGGACATAAGAGCATAGGACATGCTACACTGGGTCAGACCAGTGGTCCATCCAGTCCAATATTTCATCTGTGACAGTAGCAACAAGAAACACTTTATAGGAGAGCAGATTTTCCCTATGGGAAGCAGTCCTTAGGGGTTAGTGATATACTGTTGAATGTTCCCAATAACCTGTTGTGGATTTGCCACTGGTGAATTTACAGTAATACCTCAGTTATTGAGAGGCCACTTAAGAGTAACCTTACCTCTCTGAATCATAGCCATAAATAAGAGAATAGGCAAAAAAGATCTCCAGAAGAAGTTGGGAGATGTTATTAAGCACTATGCACCAAAGCTCATGTACTCAGCATATTTTTGCACAGTTGTCATTATTAGGAGGTGTTAGGATTGAAGAGGGAATAGATTATGTGAAATAGGAGGGAAATATAGGAAGAGCTTCATAGAGACTTGTATACTAATTGGCACAGAGAATAAGAAGCAACAACTGTTAGTCTGACAGAGAAAACCATTTTTAAAAACACAGTAATTCAAAAGGTATAATAGGTTGGTTTCAATCTGTTTAGGTACAGAGGACTCTATGGCCACTTAAGATTATTAGTATTTTTTTGTATATTCTATTTATTTTTTAAGCATTATTTTATTTGGTCATTTCCAAACATTATTCATTGGAAACAAAAATCATTTTCTTTTCCTCTCCCCTCCACCCCCCACCTCTCCCATAGCCGGCACATGATTCCACTGGGTATCACATGTGTTCTTGACTTGAACCCATTTCCGTGTTGTTGGTATTTGCTCTAGAGTGTTCGCCACTTAAGATTATTAATAAACCAGTACAAAAATTGTTATTTATAATAATGACCCCAAATCACCTCAATATTTAATGTCTTTGAAAGAATGAAGTAGGTAGGAATGGCTTCACTTGAGCATTGGAAAAACATATAAGTAATCTGGCCATCCCAGAGTGGTAGCAGACTTGGTTTTGCTCCCAAATGTAGGAATTTTCTTGCTGATTATGTCCCAAATACTCTATTTAAGAAGGTGCAGCAGTTTATAATACTTTAGAAGAATTTTTAGGGGCAATTGGGTAGCTCAGTGGATTGAGAGCCAGACCTAGAGATGAGAGGTTCTAGGTTCAAATTTGTTCTCAGACACTTCCTCACAACATGACCCTGGGCAAGTCACTTAACCTCCATTGAATAGCCCTTACCACTCTTCTGCCTAGGAATCAGTACATAATATTGATTCTAAGGTAGGAGGTAAGGGTTTAAAAAAAGAATAATAATTTCCATCACTTTGTGAAAAGTTTAGGTATTTTAAAAGGTTACATAAAATTATTTAGAAAACTTCTTAACAGGCAATAATTCTGGCTAAATGAGGAATTACTATATATGTTCTCATTAGGCTTTACAACTTTGTGGAGGTAAGAAGTTGCCTATGTTACTGGGAGTATAAAGAAGTACTTAACATTTTTTTCTTAAGTTACTTGTTTTAAAGGGGTTTCCTTTCTCCTTAGTTTAAATATTTTCAGATTTGATAAATATCATATAATGTTCATAAGCCAACTGAATATTGTCAACAAATACACTGATGAATTTACTGATTTGATCATGTCCTTTGTCCACTTTCCTCTAACATAAACTCCTACTGATAAAACAGTAAAATATTATCAGGATTATTCTTCTTAATATCTTTTTCTTCCCTCCCTTCCTCCCCCCTCCCTCCTTCCCTCCTCCCTCCCTCGCTCCCTCACACTCCTTCCTTCCCTCACTCCCTCTCACTCTCTTCCTCCCTCCCTCATGATTCATGAACTTTCCTACCTCTCTTCCTTCCCCCTCCTGGAGCTGACAAGCAGTTCCACTGGGTTATACATGTATCATTATTCAAAACCTATTTTCATATTATTCATATTTGCAGTATATTTGCATCTTTTAATGTCAAAATTCCCAATCATATCCCCATCAAAGATCATTTTCTTCTGCGTTTCTACTCCCACAGTTCTTTCTCTGTATGTCGATAGTGTTCTTTCTCATAAGTTCCTCTGGATTGTCCTGGCACTGCATTGCTGCTAGTAGAAAAGTCTGTTACATTTGATTGTGCCATAATGTATCAGTCTCTGTGTACAACGTTCCTGGTTCTGCTCCTTTTGCTCTGCATCAATTCCTGGATGTCTTTCCAGTTCACATAGAAATCCTCCAGTTCATCATAACTTTCAGCACAATAGTATTCCATAAACATCACATACCACAGTTTGTTCAGTCATTCCCCAATCGATGGACACCCCCTCATTTTCCAGTTTTTTGCCACCACAAAGCATGGTTATGAATATTTTTGTACAAGTTTTTTTCATTATTATCTCTTTGGGGTACAAACCCAACAGTGGTATGGCTGGATCAAAGGGCAGGCATCCTGTTAAAGCCCTTTGCACATAATTTCAAATTGCCCTCCAGAATGGTTAGATTAATTCACAATTCCATCAGCAGTGTCTTAGTGTCCCAATTTTACCATATCCCCATCAACATTATATCACTTTACTTTGCTGCCATATTGGCCAGATTTCTAGATATGAGGTGGTACCTCAGAGTTGTTTTGATTTGCATTTCTCTAATCAAGAGGAATTTAGAGCACTTCTTCATGTGCTTATTGATAGTTTTGATTTCTTATCTGAAAACTGCCTAATCATATCCCTTGACCATTTGTCAATTGGGGAATGGCTTGATGTTCTGTAAATTTGACTTAGTTTCTGATATAGTTGGGAAATTAAATCTTTGGCAGAGAGTTCTGTTATAAAGCGCCCCCCCCCCCCCCCAGTTTGTTGCTTTCCTTCTAATTTTGGTTGTCAATATTTTTTCTTTGGAGAAAATGTGTTCTGGATCTTAAACAGCTTTCTTATAAATTCTTTTCCAGAATATGATTCTAAGTTGGGAATTGTTTGTGTATTGGACATAATTTTTTTTTAATGATTCAGTCATTATTAAATGAAGTCAGTTTAGTACAATGAATACAGAGATGATTTAGGAATTAGGAAGCCCTGGGGCAGTGCTGGTCAACCTTTTAGAGATTGTGGAGCTGTGTGTCCATTCCTCTCCCCCAGTGAGCCACTGCCCACACCTTATCCCAGATTTGAGGAGGAAGCGCTCCCATTCGGCTGCTGGGCAGAGGGGATGGGTGAAGTGCATGAAAAAATGTCCTTGAGGAGGAAGGGAGCAGCTCTCCCTCTGCCTTTCTAGTAATGAATTCTGATGGGTTCTTGTACCCTTTTTGACAAGCATGCCATAGGTTTGCCATCGGGACCCTAGGGTCAAGTTTTGCTTCTTAACACAAACCCTGATTATCTGACCTTGGGCAAGTCACTAAGTCTTTGAGTGCTCCAGGCACCTCCAAGATTGTAAGTGCAGATCTGTCTTGGTAGAGCAGGTTCCTGTCCAGAAATTCCCTCTCTTACTGAATGTATAGGTTAAGTGCTATTTTAAAATGTGGAGTAGTAGGTGATTCCTGCTTTTCAGAGAGTTTAGGACATCTATTGTTAGGAATACCCTATACCACATTACTGATATTGTGTACTTGAAGGCAACTGGCACTCCGCTAATTTTCAAATCAGTAGTTTTTTTAGGTTTCATCTTTATAAACTGCTACTGTTGACATCTTCTTAACTTCTCTGATACTATACTCTTGTTCTTTTCCCATTATTTTAGTTTTTTTTTACTGTTTTTGTTGTTTTCTTTGTGCCCAGATGTGGCTATGATCCAGAATTCTGACCTTAGCTTTGTGTTCTTTTTCCTTTGTATTCCTTCCTTAGCTCCAACTCTCACTTCTGTTAAGATGATTACTATCTACATTATAGTGTTTTACTTAAAGCTGAAAGAAATTTTAGAGGTCATCTATTTGTTGCCCTTTAGAGGTGGGGAAACGTAAGTCTTGAAAGGTTCATTGATATGCCCAAGATTAAAGTTTAGGCCCAAGTTCTCCAACTCCAAGCCTGGTATTCTTTCCATTTTACCACACTCAGCCCAGACTTTAAAGCACAGATCACAGAATGTTAAAAAGGATCACAGGGCACCCCTCCCGCAATCCTACAGACATTGAAAACTGAAAGAAAAGGCTGGAAAGGTGAAGTTACTTTCCCAGAGTGATCAATAATTCCACATTTCTGTCTGCTAGGACCCTGTAATTGGATATTCTGATAGGGTATCAAACTTAAAATGTTCAAGATTGAATTTATAGTTTTCACTGTGCCCTGAACCAACTTGTCTTCCTGCTAGCCCTTTTCCCCCCTGTTGATGCTAAACAACACTGTTTCTCCTAGCCACCTTGGATGTATTCTTTAACTTTTTCTCTCGACCCACATCTAATCAGTCACCAAGTCCTGACTTTTTAATGAACCCATCTCTTTTATCAAGCCCTAATTACTTCTTGACTTGGGGTATATGGAGTGTTCAGGGAGAACTATCGCCTCTAGTGTAAGAGCTTACTAAGTTCTTTACAGGACTGCTCATCCATCTTTCATGTCCATTTTCACCCAACTGTCATTTGTGATTCCAAGAAGTTGTAGCATGCACGGGGCCACACCCTTGCAAAACTCTTTTAGCAGATGGGTAAACCAGACAAGAGGGTAACTGACAGGCCTTTTGATGAGTTAGGGGAATGTCGACCCCAAACATATGAAGTCTTTTCCCAGAGGAAGGGGTGGATGAAAACAGTTTGTTCCAGCAACTACAAAGGCAGCTGAAGCAGGTCCTGTGGAGTGCATATAGCTTGGCCAGATATTGAAGAAGCCAAGGTCATCCACCACATCATCAGTAGTCCTTTATTTTGTCCATTGGACGTTGATGACTCTGGAAGAGTGAGTGAGGCTGATGACTTTGTATAACTCTGCTTCACTTCCAGTTCATGCTCCAGTCAAGACATCCACCCCTGATGTTATTGGTCCTCTTCAGAAACAAAGGACTGACAACATCAATCTTAAGAGTTAGTAGGCTTCTTATTGTTTCCTTTCCCTTAAGGTTCTCTCAGCCCAATTCTATCCTCTACATTGCTTTCAGATTAATCTTACCAAGGTAAAATGTTGAACATCTCTCCTCTCCTCTCCTCTTCCTTTTTCTCCAGCAGTTTCTCCCTAAAACAAAAACCCTCAGTTGATCCTTTGAAATTACAGGTGCTTTGCAATCAGAAATAGCAATTTACATTCCTTTCCACAGAGACTAAAACAATATTAAGTTTATTGAGGCCCTTTATCCTGTGTTTTCATGATAGCTTTTTTGGTTCTGGAAAAAAGAAACAATGGGGAAATATAGGAACAGTCTTATGACTTTTTTTTATTACTATAAAAATACTTCACTGAATCTTTGGAAATTATAAAAGAGGAGTATATTTGTTTATAATCAGTTGAATATTTATTAAGCATCTGTTATATGCCAAGCACTGGGAATACAAAGACAAGATTAAAATAATTTACTGTTCTCATGGAACTTACATTCCAAAAAGAGGAGTTAACATGTACACATACAAGTAGAGCAAAATACAAATGAAGCAGATGCAAAGTAACCTTGGATAAGAGAACATCAGCAGCTGGGAGGACCAGGAAAGTTCTCAAGTAGACAAGTAGTACTTTGAGTGTTTTGAGTGAGTACTTTGAGTGAAGGAAGATAAGGATGTCAGGAGGGAGAATATTCTAGGGATGAGAGTCTTATCCCTATACTTTTTCATTACCTAAAGTAAAGGTGAGATATAGTGATGAGGAGTATGAGTATGAGAACAGCAAATTGGTCAGTATAGCTGGACCATAGAGTACCTCTGTAAGGGAGTAATGAAAACTAAGATTGGAAAGGGAAAGGAGGGGAAAGGGAAGGAAAGGAAAAGGCCAGGGAGATGAATATGTATTTAATTTGTTCTTATGAAATTTAAAGAAATTTCACCATGTTTGTGGTTCTGAAAGGACATACATCTTCCAATTATTTTTTTTTAATTTTTAAAAGTTAAAAATTGTTCATTCCTTTTTTAAGCATTACAATAATTTTCCTATATTCCTTTCCTTCTGCCCCACAACTTTCCCTTTAAACAAGTCAAACAAAACCAATCAACACAGTTACTATTACATCCCTGTCTGCTTTATCTAGCCATCTGATTTCTGGGTTGTTATACTTTGCCTTTATTGAGTGTAGTTGTTGGTTTTTAAAAAAAATGGTATTATTTTAGAACTTGTTCTTTTTGTTCTTTATACTTTGCATCAATTTGTATGAGTCTTAAAGTTTCTCCGAATTCCTCATTTATTTTTTAGTACCATAAAACTACATTATATTCACATGTTACAAATTGTTCATTCACTTCCGGTTTTGTTTCCAGTTTTTTGCTCTGTGAAAAGCGCTGCCATAAATATTGTGGTATATATAGAACCCTCTCTTTTATGTCTTTGACCTCCTTGGGATTTGTGCCTAGAAATAGGATTGCTGATCAAAGGACATGATGAGTTTAATGACCTTTCTTGAATAATTCCAAATTGTTTTCCAGAATGGTTGGACTAATTCACACACATCCATCAACAGCGACTTAGTATCTGATGACCCATAGCCCCTCTATTATTATCAGCAATGAATTAGTATATGACTTCCTGTTGCCTCTCTATTACTGATTATTCATATCTGACAATTCAATGGGCATGAAGTGAAAGCGCAGAGATGTTTTAATTTTCATTTCTTACAGTGATAGATGACATTTTTTCTATATTTACTGTTAGTTCATTTCTCTTTATTTTGAAGATTGTTTCACAGGTTATCTATTGGGGAATGGCCCTTGGCCAGTAGTTGCTAAATGTTTTTGCGACATGAAAGCTATGCAGTGCAGTAGAGTGTTGGAGTTAGGAGGCCAAGACCTCCTCCAGAGGACAGAGGCATGGAGGCCTTGGGGGCAGCCATGGGAGTCCCTGCCCTCTGGGGGGTCCCAGGGGCCTTGGCAGGGCTGGAGGGCCGAGCCCATGGGGAATGCCTATACCCGGGAGCTTATCTCGAGCTGCCTCTGCGTGTGATTCCGTGTGCTTGTGTGTGCGAGTGGGTGATGAACAGGACCAAGTGGGTCCTTAAGTCACCTAACTTTGTTGTGCTATGCCATCAATAAACCGAGGATATTGGACTTGATGGACTCTGAGGTCTTTCTCACTTCTAAATCTAAGATCTTATGTTAACAAAAGTGTAAATAATGAATATGCTGAAAACTAATGTTAAATTTTTTATATAAAATCATTTTGCATCCCACTCGGTATAAATAAGTTGCCTTTTATCTGATTTAAATGAAGAAAGGAATATAAGAGAGTGGCTTGGTTGTTGAGGAAGGTTGCCTTGATTTCTGCCCACTGAGCAAGTGAAAGACTTCAGTCTTTGAGGCTCCTGAGAGAGGCTCCACCTTCCTTGCCTGGCTAGAAGCTGAAATAGACTTCAAAAGACCAATAGAGCACCTATGCTAATGAGGGCTAATGGGTTCTTAAACTGATGAAAGTGAGTCAGACAACAACATTAACCCCCTACTGTGCTGTTTAAAACCATTAATAGACATCAGCCTTTTTAAGAGATAGCTTTTGATAAATAGGTGAACTGTTATGGCCATTTCTCTGTGGTTTTGATAGCTTTGAGGGTTGCACTCATCAGGATATTTGGAAACTGATGTGGTTGTATTAAAGATTTTGATAGTAACACTTAGCATGCTCAGATTTAGAGCTAAAAGAGACTTTAGAAATCTTCTAGGAGACCATGAATTCCTAAAACAATAAAAATCAATTATATTTGTGATTTTAATTGCTGTTCAAAGATCATGTTTGGTGTCTAACCAAATTTTCTTATAGATAAGGGTTCTGTGGAAGAACTAAATATTGCACATCAACAGAATGCTTCATTAAATAAATTCATTAGGATTTGAAGTGTGATTTTAACTACTTATTAGGGCTAACCATGGCAATATAGCTTTGAAATCATAATAGAAGTTATAAGCTATGATTTGATATCCATCTATTTGTTATTATGTATTTTTCCTTCAGAAAACTATATACAAAGTTCTTATAGTTTAGCACATAATTAGGTCTTTATGCATAATTTTAAGTTACACTAGTGCCTTAAATTTTCATTTCATGTACTGCCTTTGTAAGAATCAGTAGAATCAAAGGGTTAATAAACAAGTTTTCATACCTTTTATGCTCTCATAGTAATAGACAATTAAAACTTTTAATATATATTTGATATGGCTTTGAAAGCTATTTACATGGAAGATTCTGATAGCCTGTTGTAGAGATTATAAATGTTAGGATTAATAGTACAGATGGTAAATTATACTAAACAGTGTAACAGTGTAATAGATTGACAGTTTGTTGCCTTGATAATGCTTTGAAGTAGAAATTTGCTATACCATCAGTACTGAAAGATCATGGAGTAGATAATGATTTTTTCAGTGACCACAGGGAATTAATGATGCTTTTGTACATTAAGTTTCTATTTCCTATTCTTATTTAGAAATAATGAAAAAATACAACACTGTTTGGAAAGAGATATCTGTATTTAGTTTATGTATTAATTATATAATGTCTTAAAGTTAACTACTGAAAATCCTATTTGGATATTTGATTATGCTCATTAATAAAAGATAGTGAACAAGCATAGACATTAATATTGCAACTCAAGGCACCCCTCACTTCACAGAGTAGTTGTTTTATGTAAAATAAACTATAAATATAATTCCAGTTTTTCATAGTTTCTATATACACAATTAGAAATAAAAATCATAGATGAAGTGCTTTCAGGTGGAAAGTCATCCCTGGAGGATGCTAAATGTTTTCATAGTAGCAGGCACTGGCAGTTCTGAGAAACTACTGCCTACTAGTAGGTGGTTTTGTTTTTGTGTGTGTGTGTATTTTGTGGTACCTTCCTAGATCAGTGATTCCTGATCTGTCCGATCCCAGTCATCTGGGATCCCAGTCATCCCAGTCATCCCAGTCATCCCATCATCCCAGTCATCATCAAATATTTATGAATTCCACGTGTCAAAAAATGGTCAAATATGCAGCATCAGTTGATATAATAAGTAAGCAAACATTTTCCATAAATAGAATAATCTTGACTTATTAAAATACATTTAGATGTTATGATAAATAAAATACAATTCTTTTAAAAAATCTTGAACTCTTACTAGCTTTTTGTTATGTATTTTCTCTTAGTGGAAACTAAGAGAATGGAGGTATACTAAGTGTTCAGAGAAGACTAGTACCTCTTCTGTGAGGACTTGCTTTGCCCTTTTTAGGGCTGCTTTTTTCATTTAATGTTTACCTGCTACCCATCTTTTACAGCTCCAAGAAGCTGTAGCATGCACAAGGGCCACATCCTGGTAAAACCATCTGGGCACATAGGCTAAACTAGGTTGAGGGTAACTGACAGGCCATAAACCTCTTGGTGTTAGTAGGGGTGTCTATCCCTTGTAATAATTAAAAATTAAATAATATTTCTTGCTACCCAGAGGTATATATTTTATAAAGTTTATTATGAAGGGTAGACAATCATTCCTAAGTAACCTGGCTGCATGGAGCCTAGCCTGCCAGTTCCTTTCTCATTTCCCCCTCACCTCCTGCACTGTCCTTTCTCCTCAGGCTTCCCTCATGGTCTTCTCGTCCGTCTCTCCCTTTCTCTCCTTGGTCTCCCTTGTCCTCTCCCAAACCTTAACTTTGATTGACGTACAGAACATATCCCGACACAAGCTGAGGCAAACCTGGCACAACTGTGGTATGTCAGGAATGTTTGATGGACAGGTAAAGTTACTTAGGAAGGGGGAGGGGATGAGCTTCCTTGACACACCTGGCCTGTTTAGACTTTCCCTTGAGAAGAGAATAGTTTGTCCAGTGGCCATGAAGGCAGCTGAAATGCACACTATAGAGCTAGAACTTGGTCAGACATTGACAAAGCCAAGGTCACACTGCATCCCAGACCATTCTCACTCTTGGTTTTTGTCTTGCCACTGGACTTCAGTGACTTTGGAAGAGAGAATAGGGCTGATGATTTTGTTTAACTCTGCCTCACTTAAATACAATTTATTAGTCAAGACATCATCAGTGATGTCATTTTGGTCCTTTTCAAGTACAAAGGACAATAACCAACCAACCAGCTAAAAGAATGACTGTTATGTGAGAGAAATTTTTTGATTTTATGTTGTGCAAGGAAAAAATTATATTTTGCAGGGAAATAACTTGACTTTAAATGTTAAATCCATCCTTGTTTTTCATTTACTCCACATTTTCCTCATTATTTGAATTTCAATTTAAGAAATTCAGTAATATTTGAGGTAGAGACTTGTTGGAGGCATCTAGGTAGTGAGTGGAGAGAGTGCTGTGCCCAGAGTAAGACTCATCTTTCTAAGTTCAAATTTGCTCTCAGAACTTAACTAGCTGTGTGACCCTGAGAGAGTCATTTAACCCTGTTTGCTTCAGTTTCCTCATCTGTATAATGAGTTAGAGAAGGCTTGGCTTCAAGATATAAGCTGTATGAACATGGGCAAGTCACTTAACCCTTGTTGCCTCAGTTTCCTCTTTTGTCAAATGAGTTGGAGAAGGAATGGCAAACCACTCCAGTATCTTTGCCAAGAAAACTCCAGATGGGTCTGATAATATTGAAAATGACTGAACAACAAGTATGAACTTGGTGGCTAAAAAGTAGTAGTGAATTGGAAGAAAATTCTAAATTGATTGATAGATTTGAAAACATGATGGAGTTTATTTAAACTCTTCACCAATATATATTAATGCTTCCCTGATTTAAATTATCCTTAGTCTTTAATTAGTCCATGATTAATTGCATTTCTATAGGTGTCAGGTGTTTTAATTTTAAACATGACCTGTAAAAGGAATTACTTTTTTTTTTCCAAACCCTTACCTTCAAGTCAATACTATGTATTGGCTCCAAGGCAGAAGAGTGGTGAGGGCTAGGCAATGGGGGTCAAGTGACTTGCCCAGGGTCACACAGCTGGGAAGTGTCTGAGGCCAGGTTTGAACCTAGGACCTCCTGTCTCTAGGCCTGGCTCTCAATCCACTGAGTTACCCAGCTGCCCCCTAAAAGGAATTACTTTTAAAACATTCTATATAATTTGAACCTTTTTTGTTTGGAATTTTGGTACTTCTATTTAAATTGTGCAGGTTTTCTCCATTCAGTAAATTGATAGTGAGAAATAATTTAGGTCTTGCTTTCCATTTGAATGAAAATATTTTATTTTATTTGCAATCCCTTAAATAACTCACAGTTTTTCAGATAAATTGTGATATAGACATTTCTCTTTGGGAAGTTGATTTTTTGAACTCTGGTATGAGACTTTTTATTTAGTTCCTATGAAATATAGTCTTATTAGATTTAATCCAGGGTTTTTGCTTGTTAAGATCTTTTTTTGTGTGTTCTGACTACACATCAGTGGGCTAGCTGTATCTCCCTGCTTTGTGTCATTTGAAAATTTGATAATGTCAGGAGGGAACAATATTAGAACTTGTATTTGAGCAGAGGGCTTTGGGATGGGGGAGGTTTCTAAATTTAGGTGGTTTCTAAATTTAGGTGTTTTCTATTAATTCAGGATTTGAATAATCCCACCCACATGCTTGGGGAGAGAGTTAAAAGGGGAGCCAGTGAAGTGCATTATCAGTCAGTGGGGTAGCAATCTTGGGAAATTTATGCCCCACTTTAATATTTAAAAAGTAGAAAGGTCCATTGGAGTTTTAGTCATAATGTATGAATAAAGAACATGGTAGGAACTCAGTAAGGTGGATGGCAATATTGAGACCCTGTTGAGTGGGTGGCAATACTGAGACAGGTAAGTCTCTGTGTTCAGAGATAGACAGGAACTGTAACAAAAGGAATTCTTTCAGTGAGATGGAATCTGTTGTTTTTTTGCACTGCAGGGAAAGGTATATTACTCTTGCCAGATGTGGAAGATTCCTTGTCTTGATCTGTGGAGACCCTGTTGGAAGTAAAGAGAAAGCAACATCTTGGAGATGATGAACAGTACTTAGGAAAGGATCATCACCAGCTGGAAACAACATAATTTTGGGAGCAACAAAGATCAACATAGTAGAAAATAGTTATTAGCAATCAGTGACTGACAGGTGAAAGCAGGCAAGACAAATAGGGGGTCTAGACTCATTCTTGAGACATTCAGATGACTGACATTTTTGAAGCCAAAAATTGGCTTATTAGAGGATATCTGCCTCCTCTACCTATTTGGGAACTCAATTGTCTAGGTTCTAATGCCGTAGAAGAGAGAAAGTGATAGGGAAGAGAAGAAAGGAGCCTGCTTGGTAGAGGCTGAAAATTGATTGATCTTTCTTCTTTCACACAGCTAATGGCAGAGATTGCTTCCATTAAATCTATTTCTTGGAGGCAAAGATAATTTTCAGTATAAAAGATAATATACTGTGTTGAAAGTTATAATGAAGAAATGTTCTTTTAAAAAATAATCAGTTTTATTGATACCTTGGTTTTGCTTCAATTTTCTGATGAATCCTCCCTCTCTGAGAGGTATAATTTATAAAAAAGAGCAGAAGAAACAGTTCAGCTTAAAACTAGTCTTTCAATACTGCAAAGAAAGGAAGATTACTTCTCATAAATCTTTCTTTGGTGCTAAGCTTGGTCATTATAATTACAAAGTATTGCATTTCATTTGTTTTACTGTTCTATTTACATAGTTATATATATATATATATATATATATATATATATATGTATTTTTTTTCTTGGTCTTAATTCTGGTTGTCTCAGTTAATGTGTCTCCTTATTCTTCCTATTGGTTCTTTCATTTATGCTTCTCAACTTGTTTAGCCATTCCCCAGTGGAGAAGCATCTATTTTATATTTCTAGTTCTTTGCTATTACATACTATGTAGCTATGTATCTAGGGTCTTTTTTTTCGTCATTGACTTTCTAGCATTGTCTTTTCTGATACTTCTATTTAAATTGTGCAGGTTTTCTCCATTCAGTAAATTGGTAGTGAGAAATAATTTAGGTCTTGCTTTCCATTTGAATGAAAATATTTTATTTTATTTGCAATCCCTTAAATAACTCACAGTTTTTCAGATAAATTGTGATATAGACATTTCTCTTTGGGAAGTTGATTTTTTGAACTCTGGTATGAGACTTTTTATTTAGTTCCTATGAAAATATAATCTTATTAGATTTAATCCAGGGTTTTTACTTGTTAAGATCTTTTTTTGTGTTCTGACTACACATCAGTGGGCTAGCTGTATCTCCCTGCTTTGTGTCATTTGAAAATTTGATAATGTCAGGAGGGAACAATATTAGAACTTGTATTTGAGCAGAGGGCTTTGGGATGGGGGAGGTTTCTAAATTTAGGTGGTTTCTATTAATTCAGGATTTGAATAATCTCACCCACATGCTTGGGGAGAGAGTTAAAAGGGGAGCCTTTTTTAAAAAAATCATATATTATATTTATAATAAAATAGTCTTAATCCTTATCAATTTAAGAAACCACGATTTTCCTTTTCATTCTAAATACTCGTGTAAAAACGCCTCTTTATATTGATCTTCGGGCATCACTTTTTCCCAAAGGAAATGAAGCTTAGGGGACAAGGTACCCAGTGGATATAAGTTCACACCCTCTTTGCTATAAACACCTGCAATTTTTTTTTTGGCTTTTATATAAAACTATTTTCTTGTTCTTTAGTAAAGAACTTTATACAAAGAAAATATTTTTTGTTTTTGTTTTTGCCATTTGGTTGGGTTTAAGCCTAGAGTTGTTTTGTTAGCATTTTTAAGGGGTTGCAGTTTTTCATTTGATATCTCTTCCTATCCTCCCATTACTTAATGGATTTGTAAATGGTTCAAGGAATATTTTTATTTTAACATTGTATGTTAAAGCAAATGTAACATTTGCTTCTAGTTTTGAAACATTTTAAAATAATATATTCAGAGCTGCACAGGCCCTTAGAGGTAATTTAATCCTTCTCTTACCTCATTTTATAGTTTTGTAAACAGATCTGAGGAGTATAGCAATGCCCTGGTTATGCAGATAGTAAATAATAGAGACAGAATATGAATCCATGACCTCTGATTTCAAGTCTGTTGCTTTTTCCACTTCATGATACTGCTTCTTAAAGCCCCAGGAGCCTTTGCCTATAATTTCAATTGGTGAAAAGGAGGAAGGGGAGAAATTTAGGAGGAAAGAAATATTTGAAAGGAAAGAATTATGGTATCTCTTGACTTTGAGAGTAAACCTGTGTCAATTTAACTTTTTTATTTCATGTGAGAGGTATTGTGGTATAATTGCTAGAATGTTGAAGTTGGAAGATTTGGGACAAATTCTACCTCAAACATTTGTTTACTACCTGTATGATTATAGACTAGTTTATTAACCTTTCAGAGTCTAATTTTTTATTTGTAAATGGAGATAATGATGCTTCTCTTGTCTGTCTCCCAGGGTTGTTGTTAGGAAAGTACAAATACATATAAATATGAATTGTTGATATTAGAGTTGATATTAGAGACACTAGAGAACCATCAGTACCACTATGGTGGTTTCATTGGTTTTCCATTCTTTCCCTGAGTCACCTAGTTGGAAAATCTTTGCTTTAATTCTTTATTTAAGATTTTACAAAAATTCTAGAATGAATGCATACAGAGGTTGGTGATACAAAATTAGAACTTCAGCACTAACACATGCAACCATTTACAAGCTAATATTTTCATACTTGGAATTTAGATTTTCTATTTTCCTTAGATTTTTTTTTTTTTGTAAACAGTTGATATAAATTTGGGGCAAAGAGTTACCACAAATAGCAAGATTATAATATACATGTCAGTAAACTCAAAAGGGAATTAATGACATTTAAGCATCTTCTAAACTTTACGATGGAAAACAACAATAAAAAGCTCCATTAAATGTGAGTTGAGACAGGCATAAACATTGACAAACAGTTAAATAGTGATAGATGATATTGGCTTTTCAAAGAGCTTAAGTTCTTCATGCCACTGCTCACCAAAGAGGTAGAAGTAATATTCCTAAGGTTGAGATATATAGCATTTTCCTGTTGGTAAGGTAAATGAAATGTTCAGAGGCTTTACTACTGCACCAGAGCAGATAATAAGGCAATTAGAACTGTTAAATTGATGAAACACCAGACTGGGATGAATTATGTCATAAATTACAATGAAACAAGAGATTTTACAGCAATTTTTGAGACTTAAAAGATGAGCGAAATATCAGTGGAATGAAGGGAAATTGATAGTTCAACTAAAAGGTCTAGATTTATTGACCTGAAAATGTGACTTCTAAGCAATTTTTAGGGCCAATCCCTGAATATAAGCTATCATTCTTGTAAATAAGTGTGTATATTTAAAGACTTTTTTTTTACTTTCCTACTTGCAATAGTAGTAAAATGAACTTAAAGTATTCCTTTCATCTTATACTCTTGGAAAAAAATTTATATTTGCATATTTTAAATAGGTGAATGACTTTATACTAGGTACATGAAAATTCTGGTTTTGTTGGATAAGAGTGAGGCAGATTGGCATAATGTACAGATAGCCAGCCTTGATATGAAAAAGGATCTGATTTCAAACCCAGTCTCTGACTCCTACTAGCTAGGTCACTTACAGAAGTCATTTCTGTAGAGAACACGGTAAGACTATAATTCACAGAAAAGCTGTTGAAAGCTGCATCTATGGGAGGAAGTTTTCCTTCTCAGATAAACTCATAGATCACAAATCTGACCAATAATGTATAAGAATATTGGATTCTCAAATGGCAGAGCTGCCCTTGGCCAGATGAGAAACAAATTCAGAGACAATAAATAATTTGCATACTGTCATACAGAAAATGACAGAACCAGAATTTGAATTAATGTCTTCTGATTCCCAGGCTAGTTCTATTGTCCCTATACCAAGGTACTATTATTATTGTTGTTTTAATTTTCACTGTCTAATGTCTTTAACGCAGTCATTTTTCCTGTATTATTTCAGTGGTTCTATAAATGTTATGCCTATGTGATGAATCTGTGAAAATAATTTAAATCAATTGTCTATGTTCTTAATAGAAAGTTGTAGCACAAATAGCTAATGAAAAAAACAAGATGTTTTATGAATGTATGTAAAATGGAAACTTAAAATGTGATTACTTAAAAAACCACCTCATACTTTTGAGTATTCATAGGAGAGTCATTGGAAAGATACTTTATATTCTTGAATACTTTCTCATGGAATTTGGAATGTAGCCAGAAAGAAACTCTTGGCCTCACTGGGGTTAGATAATTAATCTACTTTGATAGTAAAAGGACTTTGTTGCTTATCCTTATAGCTCTTGTTTTGTGACATTCATTTATGGAAGTAGAATTTTTATTGCATTAAAGTTTTTGATATTGAAAAAATATTGACTTCTTCCTTTTAATAATAATAGCTGAGTTTTAAATATTGCTTTAATTTTTTAAGGAAAAATAGGTATTACTGATGCCTTTTTGAAACACACAATCATTTCTGGATATATATCAAAATTGTTCCCTCCTTTTAAAATATTTGAACCCTTTGAAGAAAAATAATTTAATAAAAATAATGTGGTTATATCTGCCAATGATGTATATATAGTGTTCTTTCTTCTTAGTTCTCTACTTTCCTACTGAGAAGTCCAAGTGCTTTATTCTCTGTTCTTTGGAACCATTATTGGTTTTTCTTTTATTCAGCTCTACATTATTTTAATGAACTTTTCATTTCTATTGTAGTTATTATATTGTTATTCTGATTCTTCATATTTCACTGCATAATGTTATACAGATTTTCCCATTTTCTTTTGAATTTCTCATACAGGTCATTCTGCTATATTCATATGCCACATTCTCAAATTCATGAGCACTTTGTTTCTGACTCTTTGCTACTGTAAAAAGTGCTTGCCAGGAATATTTTGGTTTCTATTGAACCTTTCTGTTTTGGAGACCCTTGGGACACTACTTTTCTTCGTGGACAGCTATGGAAAAAATCAATAATTTTTCATTCAACAGTGGAAAATGGAATAGCTACTTTTAAAACAAATACTAAGAAACAAACATTCTGTAATAAGTAACTGGGGCCTTTGTAATCTTTTTTTTAGAGGTGGGGATAATATTTTGTGCCTTGGATTTTTTTTTCCTTATCCCTTTAATGTTTGCTAGAGGCAAAACAGTGTGGAAATTGGGGCAGACCTTGGGATCAAAAATATTCAGATTCAAATTGGATACATACTAATTGTGTGACCATGCAACAAGTCACTTGAGCTCTCAATGCCCCAGGCACCTAGAACTATTAGTAACAGAATGGATGCAGAGGTTGCTGAGCTTTACTAATGGAGTTTCTACATCAGGATTTCCCTATGTCAGAAATAAGATTTGGACATCCTCATCAACAGTATCATCATCAATCATGTGATGCATTCCATTTGTAGAGATATCAAAAGCTCTCTCTATTAACCAGGAACCTTCTTCATTAGCTCAGGTTGATCTTGGAGCTGCTACCCAAACAAATAAACCTTATGCTTGATGCCCTCTTAGACTAAATAAGTGACTGTAGGAAGCTTGGGAATTGTTATCTTTGCCTTGCAGAATTTTTTTTAGATAGGCTTAGAACATCCTCAAATGTCCTATTTACATTTTCTGTAAGCATTCTTTTTCTTCTCCTTTTTTTCCCCATTCTTTTTCTTCTAAGTAAATATCCTAGGATATATACTTTGTTTTGGAATGTGTGGAAACCAGACCTATAATTTCAACAACATATTCATTAACATATCTAGATCATCTCAAAGTTAGCATCATTTAGTGTTCTGCCAGTGTTACTGGGGTTGCCTAGAGCTTATTTGAGGATTACAAACTATGATAGCAGGACCAAAAGATGTTGACAGTAGAGCCTACCTGACCTCCACCTGGATTCCCCACTCTCAGGATGTGATTTGTGGTTAATATATGATACAATTTGCAAGTAAACTTTACGCTCCTTTGATTTAGTCTGGACTAGATCTTTTAGGTTTTCCTTTGCAATCTTAGTTTCTGCTATTGTTACTTTATACTGGCTACTTATAAATTTGAAACTATACTAGTACTAACTAGAAAGGAGGGGTTATGGTTGGGGGGGGAAGAATAAGATACAATTTAAGATAATATTCCTTCAATTAGTTTAATTTTTTTTAGAGTGCCTCTATTCCCAGACTCTCTTCCATCCCCTTTTTCTTTATTACTTTTTCTCCTTTAGTATTTTATTCGTCCTTTCTACTGCTTTAAAAATTTTTTTAAATTTGAATTAATTTATTTAGTCAATTTAGAACATTATTTACTTATACAATAATCACATTATTTCCCTCCCTCCCCTCCACCCACCCTTCCTACAGCCCACACACAATTTCATTGGGTATTATTTGTGTCCTTGATCAGAACCTATTTCCATGTTGTTTATGTTTGCATTAGGATGTTCATTTACTCTATATCCCCAACCATATCCCTTCGAACCATGTATTCAAGCAGTTGTTTTCCTTCCGTGTTTTTACTCCCACAGTGTTTCCTCTGAATGTGGATAGTGGTTTTTCTCATAGATTCCTCCTAGTTGTTCAGGATCACTGCATTGCCACTAATGGAGAAGTCCATTACATTTGATTGTACCCAGCAATGTTATGGCTGGACCAAAGGGCAGAGAGTCTTTTAGTGCCCTTTGGGCATAGTTCCAAATTGGCCTCCAGAATGGTTGGATTAATTCACAACTCCACCAACAATGCATTAATGTCCCAACTTTGCCACATCCCCTCCAGCATTCATTACTTTCCTTTGCTGTCATGTGAGCCAATCCGCTAGGTGTGAGGTGATACCTCAGAGTTGTTTTGATTTGCATCTCTCTGATTATAAGAGATTTAGAACACTTTTTCATGTGCTTTTTAATAGTTTTGATTTCTTTAACTGAAAATTGCTTATTCATGTCCCTTGCCCATTTATTAATTGGAGAATGGCTTGATTTTTTGTACAATTGGTTTAGCTCTTTATAAATTTGAGTAATTAGACCCTTGTCAGAGGTTTTTGTAATGAAGATTGTTTCCCAATTTGTTGCTTCCTTCTAATTTTGGATGCATTAGTTTGTACAAAAACTTTAATTTGATGTAATCAAAATTATTGATTTTACATTTTGTATTTTTTCTAGCTCTTGCTTGGTTTTAAAGTCTTTCCTTTATTGTAGATCTGACAAGTATACTATTCTGTGTTTGCCTAATTTGCTTATAGTTTCCTTCTTTATATTCAGGTCATTCACCCATTCTGAGTTATCTTGGTATAGGGTATGAGATGTTGATCCAAACCTTATCTCTCCCATACTGTCTTCTAATTTTCCCAGCAGTTTTTATCAAATAATGGGTTTTGGTCCCCAAAACTGGGATTTTGGGGCTTATCATAGACTGTCTTGCTATGGTCATTCACCCCAAGTCTATTCCACTGATCATCCTTTCTGTCTCTTAGCTAGTACCAAATTGTTTTGATGACCACTGCTTTATAGTATAGTTTGAGATCTGGGACTGCAAGTCCTTCCTTTGCATTTTTTTTTCATTATTTCCCTGGATATCCTTGATCTTTTGTTCTTCCAAGTGAACTTTGTTATGTTTTTTTCTAATTCTGTAAAAAATGTTTTTTGGTAGTTCAATAGGTATGGCACTAAATAAGTAAATTAATTTGTGTAGGATTGTCATTTTTATTATGTTATCTCGTCCCACCCATGAGCAATCAATGTTTTTTCCAATTGTTTAGATCTAGTTTTAATTGTGTGGAGAGTGTTTTGTAGTTGTGTTCATATAGTTCCTGTGTGTTGTTTAATTTCCAATTAATTTTTTATTTGCCTCTCCATGTACCCTTACTAATTATTATTTTCATTGCATTGTGATCTGAGAAGGTTGCATTTATTATTTCTGCTCTTTTTCACTTGTTTGCAATATTTTTATGCCCTAATACAAGGTCAATTTTTGTGGATGTACCATGTGCTGCTGAAAAGAAGGTATATTTCTTTTTGTCCCTATTTATTTTTCTCCACATGTCTACTAACTCTAATTTTTCCAAGATTTCATTCATTTCTCTTACCTCTTATTTATTTTTTGGTTTGATTTATCTAGTTCATATAGAGGAAGGTTCAGGTCTCCCACTAGTATAGTTTTTCTATCTATTTCATCCTTGAGCTCCTCTAGTTTCTCCTTTAGAAATTTAGATGCTATGCCATTTGGTGCATACATGTTGAGTACTGATATTTCCTCATTGTCTATACTGCCTTTTATCAGGATGTAATTACTTTCCCTATCTCTTTTAACTAGATTTATTTTTACTTTGGCTTTGTCAGATATCATGATTGGGACTCCTGCCTTCTTTTTATCAGTTGATGCCCAATAGATTTGGCTCCATCCTCTTACTTTCACCCTATACATATCTATCTTCCTCATGTGTGTTTCTTGTAGACAGCATATGGTAGAGTTTTGGATTCTAATACACTCTGCTATTCACTTGTGTTTTATGGGTGAGTTCATTCCATTCACATTCAGAGTTAGATTACTAGCTGTGTATTTCCCAGCATTTTGATTTCTACTCCTGGTCCTGCCTTTTCTTCTTTCACTATTTCCTTCTACACCAATGTTTATTTTTAGTCAATCCCCCTAATTCCCACCCTTATTTTACTTCCCTTCCTACCCCCCTTCCTTCTTATTCTCCCCCCCATTTGCCTTGCAGTCTTTCTAAAACTACCCCCCCCCCATTGTACTACTTCCCTCCCCACCAGTCAATTTGTTGCTCTTCTACTCCCCTATAAGGCGCAAATCTATTCTCTGCCCCAATGGATTAGATTGTTCTTCCCTCTTTGGGTCAATTTCAATGCACATAAGAGTTGAGTATTTCCCATCTCCAACCTCTTTACCCTTCCAGTGTATTGATGTTCTCCCCCCTCCCGCTATGACCTTCTTTGTGAATATAAATATACCCCCTTTTATTTCTTTTCCCCATTTCTTTTAGTATTAACCTCTTTTTAAAAGCTCTAGTTGTGTGTATATATATATATATATATATACACACACATGTATATGCATTTATGCATACATATATCTATATACCTATTTATGTCTTGTCATTTCATCCTATACAGTTTGTCACTGTTCCCTCTAAGTGTAATTATTCTAGCTGCCCAGTTGAAAATAACAATTTTTAAGAGTTACCAATGACCTCTTTTCTTATAGGAATACATAACATTTTAACTTATTGAACCTCTTTAAAAAAGTGTTGTTTTTTTGTTGCGTTCTTCCCCCCCCCCCCTCTTTTTTAATTACCTTTTGATGATTCTCTTGAGTTCTGTGCTCGGGCATCAAATTTTCTGTTCAGGTCTGGTTTTTTCTTTGCAAATTCTTGGAATTCTTCTATTTTGTTGAATGACCATACTTTCCCCTGTAAGAATATAGTCAATTTTGTTGGGTAGTTGAGTCTTTGTTGTAGACCTAGTTCCCTTGCTTTCTGGAATATCATATTCCATGCCTTTTGGTCCTTCAGTGTGGATGCAGCCAGATCCTGCCTTATCCTCACTGTGGTTCTGTGGTATCTGAATGACTTCTTGGCAGCTTGTAATATCCTTTTGTTTGGTCTGATAGTTCTTGAATTTGGCTCTAACATTCCTGAGTGTTGTCAGTTCGGGGATTAATTACAGGAGGTGATCTATGGATTCTTTCAATTTCCACTTTTCCTTCTTATTCTAGAATATCAGGGCAGTTTTCTTGAATAATTTCCTGTAGTCGTATGTCTAGGTTTTTTCTTTTGTCATGGTCTTCTGGTAGACCAATGATTCTTAAATTGTCTCTCCTTGAACGATTTTCTAAATCCTCTGTTTTGCGAATGAGATGCTTCATATTTTCCTCAATTTTTTCATTCTTTTGGTTTTGCTTTATAGTGTCCTGCTGCCTTGTGAGGTCACTTAATTCTAGTTGTTATATTCTGGTTCTTAAAGACTGGATTTCTTCCATGGCTTTTTGGTCATCCTTCTCCTTCTGGTCTGATTTTCTTTGGAGGTCATCTTTCATTCTCTTTGCCTCATCTTTCATCTCCTTTTCCTCATTTTCAAGCTAGTTGATTTTGGCTTTTAAGACACTATTTTCTGTTTCCAGATGAGTTACCTTAGTTTTTAAATTCTTTTCCCAATTGTCTTAACCTCTCTTAATTGTGTTTTGAATTTCATTTTGAGTTCTTCCAAAACCTGTATCCAAGTTGCTGGGATTTCTGTTTTATTACTTGCCTCCTCCTGTGTCTTGTTTGTTCTTGGTTCGTTGCCTGTGCAGAACATGTAAGTTGTAATTTCTTTCTTCTTTTCTGTTGTTTGCTCATATTTACCCCCTTTTTTGCTTCCTGTATTTGTCTGTGCTCTTACTCCTCTCATGTTTTTCGTTTTGGGGGCTTCTGTCAGTCTCCCGTCTTGGAGCTTTGACAGAAGATCTCTTGGTGCAGTTTGTGGGGGAGGGTTGTTGGAGTTTGAGCTTCCCTGTACTCTGGAGGCTTTTGATTGGATTAAAGTCCAGCAGTCAGTGAGGGAGGGGTGTTGGAGCCTGGGCTTCCCTCAGTTCTGAAGACTTTTGATGGGATTAAGTTCAGCTGGGTTGGACTGGGTGTGTTTTGAGGGCAAAACCTCCTGGGAGGCTAGAGCAATATGGAGGATCTCCACAGCTCTGACCAGGCTGCCAGCTCTATTCTCCCTCTCCAACTCCTTCCCCGCCACCTCTGTTCAATGCTCTGAGCCTGGCACAACCCTGCCCGCAAGGTACACCCTCTAGACCAGCGCCTTTGCTGGCCTAGAGCTTCCCGCTGCCACTGGAGGCTTATCACTCTGTTTGGAGGGGGAAGGGGTCCTAGTTTCCCTGAGCTCTGAAGACTTTTGATGGGATTAAGTTCTGCTGGGTTGGACTGGATGTGCTCTGAGGCCAAAACCTCCTGGAAGGCTGGAGCAATATGGAGGGTCTCAGTTGTTCTGACCAGGCTGCCAGCTCTTCACTCCCTCTCCAGCTGCTTTCCCGCTGCCTGTGTTCGATACTTTGAACCTGGCACAGCCCTGCCTGCAAGGTACACCCTCCAGTCCAGTGTCTTTGCCTGCCCAGAGGTTCCCACTGCCACTGGAGGCTTAGTGCTCTGGGGGGGGGGGGGGTCTTGGACCTTCCTTCTGCCTTCCCCCTAAACCTAAGTGTTCTCAGATTCTGGCTTTTGGGGGGTTTACCTTTTGAATTGAGTCCAGCAGGAGAGTTCCCTGGCTCTGTCTTGTTGTTAGGTTTGATTTTTCAGTCCCCTAGGAGTATTTAGTTTGTGATCAGGAAGGAAGGGTTTTCAGAGGTCTGAACTACTGCTGCTCCTAAGCCACCATCTTGATTCCGCCTCATTTCTCCTGCTTTTATCTGGTTATATATTTCTTCTTTTTTCTCTTTTAATTGCCTGTATTTCTCCTTCTCACCTCTCTTCCAGCTGGTTCTATTCATTAGTTTAATTTCTTTTGGAGAGTGCCTTCCCAAAAATTATTTATTTTTTCTCTTCTTGATTAGACCCTAATTCTTTGATTCATGACTTCTGTTATCATCTGATTTCTCTTTTCTTTGTATTTTTTATACTATCAAAAGTTTTCAAGTTATCCGTTCTGGGCTCTGCCCTCTATGTGCTTCCCACCACTTTCTTGGAAGATTTATTTTAATCCCATGGATTCCTCTTTTTCTATGTACTTCTCTCTCAGAACAATGCTAATTGTTTCAAGTGTCAGAGAGACTATTGGCCCACTAGAGGGCTCCTTTACACCCCACCTTCTTTAACATTTTTTGTTGATTCTTTCTCTTCCTGCATTTTCTTGGAAATCTTCCTTTATCCACATGCTCTCCCAAATCAGTTGTCTCCAGGAGTTCTACTTCCCCTTTCCCAGGAAAAGCAGACTTTTCAGGCACCAAATCCACCCCCCCCCCCATTTAAAGTTCTTATTTCCCTCTTCTAGAGAAACTTCCATCTGTGAAATTCCCTCCCACTTTCACATAAGGCCTACTTTCTTACTTCTTTTCAGTCTTTCACCTCTCCTCCTCATCTACTCCTCTGTAGGCTCTTGTCTTCCAAGACCAGAGATCACCTTCCCTTCTTTGCTAGTCCTTGATTTGACCCTGGTGCATAATTCATATGTACCCTCCCACTTTGTAATATAGTCCCTATATCTGATAGTGTATGTAATATTCCATGCCATAATCACCCCTTTATGCATCTACCTACCAAAAATACATGTTTCATCTCTTTCCAGTACCAGGATTAGTCATTAAAATTATCTACAATTTGCACTAAATTCCTCAGGCAATTTACAGAAACATCATGCTACCTGTTTGGTAAAGCCTTTTTTGTTTTTCTGTTAAAAATTCATTATGATGCTTTTGTCTTTCCATCAGTCATTTTCCATTTTCTTCCATGTCACAAAGAAAAATAATAAAGGAAAAAAATTTTTTTTGAAGGCGAAATCTTGTCAACCAGTGTATGCAGTATTCTAGTTAGTAGACTCCAGCTTTCTGCCATAAGGGAAAAGACAAATTTAGTTATCTTTTCTTTTCTTTCTTTTTTCTTTTTTTTAAAACCCTTACCTTCTGTCTTGGAGTCAATACTGTGTATTGGATCCAAGGCAGAAGAGTGGTAAGGGCTAGGCAATGGGGGTCAAGTGACTTGCCCAGGGTCACACAGCTAGGAAGTGGCTGAGGCCAGATATGAACCTAGGACCTCCCATCTCTAGGACTGGCTCTCAATCCACTGAGCTACCCAGCTGCCCCCTAGTTATCTTTTCTAAAAGACTTTAGTTGAAATAAAAAAAAAAAAAAAATATATATATATATATATATATATATATATACATATACACATATACATATATTTAATGAAAATCTTTTCTTCCTCCCACTCTTTTTTCATTAAAAAGAAAACATTGTTTTTCTTTTTAATAAATATTTAAGAAATCTCCATAGTCAAAAAACAATTATACCTTAGTCATGTCCAAAAAGTATATCTCAACCTGCACTTTAAATTCATAACTTCTGTTAGGAGGTATTTAAAATGTTTCATCATGGGTCCTCTGGAATTATGGTTGGTCATTACATGGATAACATTCTTGTCTTTATAATGTGATCAAATCTAAGTTCATCTTCTACCTCTTGTCAATTCTAACTCCTTCCCCCTTTTCCTAATTCCTTCAGACCTCATGAGTTGTTTCTCAATATAATCCCTTTCATAAACTCATAGTTGTAAGACAATTCAGAGGTTGTATCACTTCAAGCAATTAAGTAGTCAGCTAAGCTCAGCTTGAAGACCTATTGCAATTGCAAAGCTTTTAGAGACTGTGTGCTTTGCCCTGCCCCCCAGAGTCCCTGTGTCATGCCACCCCTCTAATCTTATTCCAGACAAGGGACAAAGTGTTCCCATTGGGTTGCTGGGAAGAAGGGTGGGTAAAGTGAAAAAATGTCCTCAGCACAGTGGAGAAGGGGAAGGAAGCAACTCCCCCTAACCCGTCTGGCTTCCTAGGATTGAACTGTGGTGGGCAATAGCTCACATGTCCACAGAGAGAGCTCTGTGTGTCCCTTTTTTGAACATGTGGCATAGGTTCACCATCATGGACCTATAGTGATAATTACTTCTTTGTTCTTTTCTTTGGGCTTCTGTTAATATTCTCACCCAGAGGGTTCTTTTCTAGCAAACCCTTGTCTTTAAGACCTAATTAAAGACTAATAAATACACTTGTGGTAGCTTTTTCTTATTAGCCTTGCACTGTGGATGGTTCCTTTCTTAAGAGTTTTCTTTATAACTTAGACTATATTTATCAGCCTTAGGACAAGCTCTCACTTCTTTTGTGACCCTGGATGCCGAGTATGTTGTTATGCTATCAGCAGAAGCTTAATAAATGCTTGCCAAGTGAATGCAGTTTTGCTTTGTGAATTTCCTCAAATGGTGGTAGCAAGTATACCTGTACTTTTAAAAATTGTTAGTCTACTTAGTAATGCACATAAAATAGCTTTCTAATGATTGCCACTTGTTAATAAGATCCTTAAGGAGTGCATCTAAAGCATGTCCAAAATAATGGAACAATGAATGATAGGCATATGGATTAATGAAGGACAAATTAAGGTAAATAAATTTCATTGCTCCAGCTCAAATTTTTTATATGATGGGATTAAAAAATAAATATTCAATAGGAGTGAAGTAGATATTCAATTTTTATTTAAAGTCAATATAAATAGTTTGAATAAAAAAGAATCAAGTTAATTAGGACAAACATTTTGATCAAGAAACGAAACCATAGGTAGGACTACAACCAATAATGATAAATAGCTCTGAATGGGAGTGATATAGCACTGCATGATACTTCAGACTTTACGTTAGACTCCATTTTAATTAATAGAGATATTAGTGACCTATAAGAGAACATGCATATTTAGCTCATAAAAGATAATAACATTATGGTATTTTTGGAGAACTGAAAGAATGAATACTGAGAAATTATATATCCTTATGATAACACAGTGAAATTCTTATACAAATTTAAAATAAATTATCTGAAAAGAAAATATTGCCATATTTAGATGTTATAATCATTTGTATAAGTTGTCATTTTCTTTCATAAAAAAAGCCTGGTAGTACACTAGAAAGACTATTGGACTTGGAGTCAGGAAGACCTGAGTTCAAATCTAGCCTTAGACTTTTAGTAGCTTTTATGAACCTGGGAAAGTCATTTTACCTGATTACCTCAGTTTCCTCATCTGTAAATTTTTTTCCCATTTGAATTTATTTAGTCGATTTAGAACATTATTCCTTGGTTGCAATAATCACATGATTTCCCTCCCTCTCCTCTACCCACTCTTCCTGCAACAATTTCATTGGGTATTACTTGTGTCCTTGATCAGAACCTATTTCCATGTTGTTGTTTACACTAGGATGTTCATTTAGAGTCTACATCCCCAACCATATCCCTTTGACCCATGTATTCAAGCAGTTATTTTTCTTTGGTATTTTTACTCCCACTGCCTTTATAATGTGATCAAATCTAAGTTCATCTTCTACCTCTGTCAATTCTAACTCCTTCCCCCTTTTCCTAATTCCTTCAGACCTCATGAGTTGTTTCTCAATATAATCCCTCTCATAAACTCATAGTTGTGTAAGACACTTCAGAGGTCATATCACTTTTCCTCTGGATGTGCATAGTGGTTTTCCTCATAGGTTCCTCCAAGTTGTTCAGGATCATTGCATTCCCACTAATGGAGAAGTCCATTACATTCAATTGTACCACAGTGTATCAGTCTCTGTGTACAGTGTTTTCCTGGTTCTGCTCCTCTCATTCTGCATCAATTCCTGGAGGTTGTTCCAGTCCCTATGGAATTCCTCCACTTTTATTCCTTTGAGCACAATAGTCCTCATCTGTAAAATAATAGCACTTTTTGAGAGGACAAAATAGTGTAATATTTATAAAGTGTTTTGAAAATCTTAAAACCTTATATAAATGCTATCATCATTTAACCATTTAATTCCCTTCTTCCATCTATCTTTTTTCTCTACCTATTTTAGTTACTTTATAAATCAAATGTATGATTTGGTAATGATAAAAAATTGTAAATTAGTCTGCACAAAAAATTATGGCAAGGTTCTTAAAGGTAGTTCCTCTTTGTGGAGAGGTTGTAACTTTAAAAGTGGTATAATTTTAGGATCCTTCATTGTGAGACTAAACTTAAATTTTTCTAAAAATATTAACAGGGTAATAAAAGTATTATGATAGAATAATAGATTATGACTTGGAAGGAGACTTGAGTTCCATTAGTTCATCATCCTCATTTTATAGATGTGGAAACTGAGGTCCAAGAAGTTTATGACTTGCCCAAGATTGTAGGTTGTTCCCTATAACCATAGGTAGGTTGGTTTTTATTTCTTAAAATAATAGTATCTCACTGAATTTCTAAAGAATAATCTGTTCAAAAAAGTTTGTCTTTTGTTTCTATGGTTCCATTGCTCATTTTAGTGAGAAAATATTTTTTGAAAATAAAAGACATTTTGTGAGACAAGACACTGTTTATGTATTCCATAGAATTCAGTATCCTCTTGCTTACATCCTGCTCTGATGTTTTGTTATTTCATAGAGGCAATTCTAGATTGTTAAAGCTTTACTAGTGGAAGCCAAGCACTGACAAATTCTGCCAAACTGGAAAGATTTAGCTAGAAACCTATTAATATGTCTGTTGTACATAGATTAGCCTTGCAAAGTTCAGGAAGACTAATTACAGGCAATTCTGAAGAGTAATGAATTTTTCAGATGTAATTTGCAGTGCCCATCTATGAACTACATCCTACTAGAGTTGCAATCTTTGTCAGTGAATGGAAGGAATATACTGATAAATTAATAGATACTTGAAATATTGAAAGAAAAACATATGATTTTTTAAAAACAATTTTAAAAAACAATTAAATTAACATGATTTTATATAATATAGGATATGTAATCTTAGCTATACTAAAAATATAGTCATAAAAAGGTTTGAATTTAGAAAAAAATGGCCAGAAATAATCTCAGGATTTTTTGTTGATTGTTTCCTCATTTTTCATGAGTTATATACATATGATGAAAGAACTTGATGCTGTCTGTGCTTTTGAAAGCTAAAGGTACATTGTATATTTCAGCCAGGGACCAAATAAACATTGCTAAAGTAGGCAAGCTAAAACTTTGAATCAGTTTTTTCGTGTTGGATTTAGATGAACTAACCATTTAGTTAACATTTTAGAATGGTCTGACACATTTGAATGTGTCTAGGAGAGGATTACCAGGATTTTAAGGATTCAGAAAACTATGACATTGAGCCTCATTTGAAGTAATTAGGGATGTTGGTCCAGATGAAGAAAAGACTTTGTGTTCTTTGGAGAGTTAAATGGTTTTCAAGCTGTTTGAGTGATTGTCATGTATTAGAGGGCTTACTTTGTCCTCAAAGGCAAAAAATCAAGCCTGTGATGAGAAGTTATAGGAAGAAATATTTTTTAACTTATAATAAGGAAAAAGAGATTGTCTTAGTTCAGGAGAAAGGTAGATCATTCAATAATAGTCAGAAGTAGAAGAGATGAATAGTGATGATTGACCCTCTGTTGAAAGGTATTACATAAATGTCTATTTAGCATGAGCAAAATGTTTGTTATCTTTTTGGTTCCATAAATTTGAGACATAATGGAAAAATCTCTCAAGATTTCTCAGACCTTATAGCTACTACAGTTCTTGCTATTTATTTTGGGACAAATGATACTATAGGAAGGGATCTAGAAACCATTGGCAAAGATAAGTTATAGATGAGAAACTAAAGTCCTTAAGGTCATAAGTGATATTTTTATTTCTGTTGCTATAAAAAGGCAAGTGGTTTGAAAGAGATAGATATGTAAAATGCATAATTGGTGTAGAAGTTGGTGTTTGAGAAGAGAAATTCCTGGACCACAAATTGAAATATAGAAATAATGGAATCTTGGCTAAGGATGGACTGTATCTAACAGGAACTTAATTATTTTATGTATGCAACACACATTCACACATTCACACACATACACAAAATAGACACAAATATGAATTCATGGACATGTATGCCTCTAGTTCTTTGAAATTTTAATAAAAGGAATTTCAAACAGAAAAGTTAGGGAAAGGGGAAAATAGTTCATATATATATATATATGTCCATCAATCCATGGTAGATATAAAATAGGAAGAAGAAAATCAATAGTTAGAGCAGGGAATTCACAGGTGACAAAATCCCAAGAAAGAACCTAGTTAAAAAATCCTTGCCTTGAAATGTTTATACAATAGCTTACATTTACATTCTACTTTAAGGTTTCCAGAGAAATTTATATATACATTATTTCATTTGATTGATCCCTAATATAGATATGTATAACAAAGAAAAATGAATAGAGGTCCTAATTCAAGGAAACAAATTTGACAACATGACTTGACAAAATGGAACCTAGAACTGAAACAGGACTCTAAAAGAGATTATGCCTCTTTCGTTAGGGTCATATCATAATGATTTTTTTAAGAGTTGGAAGAAGAGTGCATTAGAGTGTCATTATATAAGGAGATGCACTATGAATTATCTTATTGGACAGAAGCAGAAATATTATAGGAAAGAAATCACAAACCAATGCAATCATCACCATGACAAGGCATCAGAGAAAGATTTTGTGAAACAAAACTAAAACTATAGACTTTAAATGTTGTATTGTGAGTCGAAAATAGGATAGTCGAAAATAGGATAAGATCTTATCAGAGATACATAAATGGAAAAAGAGAGGGCATAATTACTCAACTTGTATGTTCTTTTGTTTTCTCCACCACATAGAATACATTTATACTAGAAAAGATAGCACAAAAATGGCTAATAAGAAATTGAAACCCAGGATAGGTAAAGAGCACTTATATTGATTCCCTTAATAGTCACTTATTACCAGGTCCAGAAAAAATTACATTAGAATGTCCTGAAAGAAATGGCAGATGTATTATGATAAGCCATCAATTGTAATTTCTTAAAGATCATGAAGAGATCATGTGACTAGCAAACCATTAAAAGTTGTTTTCCTCATACCTCTCCAACCCAAAAAATTCAGTAAAAAAAAAATTACGTATCAAAGATAGAATAAATAAAGTTTAATCCACCAAGTAAAATAGAAACACTATATAAGTATTTTAAAAATCCATGAAATAATGTTAAAGAACTTAAATACACAGAATGCCCACTCCAAAGAAGATAAGCTTTTGGAGTCTGTGCAGAAGTAGTGGGATGGGGGAATGAGAGACAGTGAAAGAATTTTGATGAGGGAAACCAAAGACAAAACACTTGAATGTAAGAGAGAATGAAAAATCAAAAGCGTTAATGAAAGTCTTGCATCTAAGTATATTAATAAAGAAGGAAAAATGAGTAAAAATGAAAAGATAAGCTAAGTTATTGCAGTACATATGCTTTGAAGAAAAGTGTATCTGAGGTCTCTAATCAAAAAGAGAATTCTGTGGACTGTTAGGGGTAAAATTTACAGGTTATTGACTGAATATATTATACTAGTGGTCACCAGGGTAAGTCAATCCCAGTAAAATACTCAAATCAGTTTGGGAATTTTATGGTGGTTTAATTACAGTAGAGGGAAGAAATGAAGAAGGGGGGAGAGAGAGAGAGAGGGAGAGGGAGAGGGAGAAGGAGGAGGGAGGAGGGAGAAGGGAGGAGGGAGGAGGGAGAGGGAATGAATAAATGAGAATGAGAATGAGAATGAATTTAAACTATTCCAGCCCGGGAGTTCAGAGTCCTAGGCCAAGGGAACTTCTCAGTTTAGCACAGCTACCAGCCATGAGACTTCCTCTGAGATGAGGAGTCTCCTAGGAGGATAGTGTTTTAGGAGCTAAAGGAAAAAGGAATTAGCCTAAACCACTCACCCAGGTCACTCAGGGAAGAAGCCTCACCTAACCGCCAAGACTCCCAGCATGCTGCCATAAGCCACACCAGCCAGAGAGAGAGTCACGTCTCAGCAAGAGAGGCCAGAGAGAGGAAGTGATGTGAAATATATAGACCGTTCTTTACATCATTCCTGCATCTCACATGTGCCAATGGTAGCTTCAGCTTGACTTAGGACAGCCCAGAGGGTCTGTGAGTTGTTTCTTATTTGTCATTTGTTAGCACATGTCTGTCATAGGCCGTCCTCCTCAACACTTAATCTTTAAGTAAGGGTGTATACATTCCTGGTTGCTAGGATTTTAAAGACTAATCAGGGTGGAGAAAATCTAAAATTCACAGGAAAACTATCATAGGCATTCTCAGTAGTTTTGCTGAATATGCTGGTACACTTTTCTAGACATACCAATGAGGAAGAAACTCCAGAATTGTTCAAAAGAAAAACAAAATTTATTTTAAAAAATTAGAAATGAAATAAGGTTGTAAATCAGATATCTCAGTGCACAATATGAAATCAAATATATTGGCACAGAATTTTGAAGACATAGTGGATGGTATCTCTATGAACAGGAGACTTTGAGAGAGGGAATAATAGATATGGAACAGGATGTTACAGAAAGGAAGATAAATTTGGTTGAAGAGGGAAAAACAGGCAACAACTTTAGGTAAATACGTGATTTCTATACAAGCCAAAGTGAATGACCTTGAAGGTGGAATCTAGAGAAAAGTTAAAGATTATAAATCTTCCAGAAAAACATAACAGAGCAGACAACCTACATGCTAATCTAGAGGAAATACTATAATACTGTCCATACTTTTTAACTATAGTAAAGAAATATAAATAATCTAGATCAGATTGCTACTTCTAGTAAAAAAATTTAAAAAAAATAGTCAGTGAATTTTTATATTTTATGAGAGTTGTAACATAGAAGGGAAGGAAGGGGGGAAAGAGAGAAGAAGAGAAAATGTGTAATAGTTCACACACACACACACACACACACACACACACACACACACACACACACACACAAACAAATTTGCATGTTAACCAGAGAACTGGTTCTGTTTCCAAAGACGTAATCTTCTTTGAGTAGAGGGGACTTTGGTTCAAGACCAACCAGTTCCCAGTAGGATAAAATGTTAATTAAGATACTAAGGGCAGAGAATTAAAAGTTTTGTCTGCTTTGAATGTTTTATTTAAAAATAATTATTTTTTTTGGTTTCACATTTGTAAAAGAGAGCCTGTCCATATACTAAAGAATATAGAAATGGGGGAAAAATTAAGCAAAAGTAAACAAGGTGTCCAAAATGTCTGACATTATATCTATTTTCCCCATCTAGATCCACGCCCAAACTTTGAAAAGAAGGGAAATAAAGTGACTTTATTATATCTCATAGTTCAACAAATTTGCTCATTATAATTTCATAACATTTAGTTTGTATTGTTTTGTTGTTTTTACCATTGTATTGTAGTCATCATATATATTATTTCTTGGTTTTAGTTACTTTTTATAAGTTCAAAGAAATCTTCCTTGGTTTCTCTAATTTTCAGAGTTTCTTATAGCACTGTATTTACTGCACATGGAATCCTGCATCTAAAATAAGAAGGGAAATGGTCAACTGGGAACAATGTTGGTATCATGTTTAATAAAGGATTTAGTGACCCAAATATAAGGATAACTAACAGAAATGTATAAAAACAAAAGCTATCTCTAGTACACAAGTGGTAAAGAATATAAACAATTCTCAAAAGAGAATTGCAAACTTTTAACAATCAAATGAAAGAATGTCCCCCATGAAAGAATGCTCCAAAACATGAATAATGAGAGAAATCCAAATCAGAACAGCTCTGAAGTTTCACCTGACACTTAGCAAATTGGCAATGATGACAAAAGATGAGAATGGCTATCTTGTCAGGATTATGGAAAGAAAGGAACAGTAATATCTTGTTGGAGAAGTTGTGAATTAGCATAACCGTCTGTAAAACAGTTTGGAATTATGCAAATAAAAGTGGCTAAAATAATCATTCCCTTTGACCCAGAGATTCTACCCCTCTATATTATGTTATAGAATATTTTTATTGATAAAAATAAAAGACTTCTTATATACCAAAATTATTCATCACAATACTTTTTGTGATAGAGAACAGATGAAAAAAAAGATACCATTTTGAAGAATGGTTACCTGAATGTGTTGGAATGTTTACAATGCAGTAAGAAATCATGAATAAGTCGAATACAGAGAAATAGGAGGTGACTATCTGGACCAATATAGTGGGGTGTTATGATGGTTGTTCTTGAGTATGCTGGCAAATGTTTAAGAACTGTTCCCTTGGGAGAAAATGTATATGTGACATTTGTTTAACCTGTGATTTAATATTTTCTTCTTCACTTTCTTAAGTCTAGACCAGAGGTCAGCAAATAACAGCCTGTTTTTATATTTAAAAAATGTAAAAAACATTCTTAGCTCAATGAACATAAAAGTTTGGGGAGATTTAGCCTTAAAACCATGGTTTGCTCATCCCCTGGTTTAGACTGTCAACAAAATAAAAACTCCTGATATGTAGAAATTTTGTGATTTTGGAAGTCTGAATTCTCACATTGCAAAGTTAACAATTGGATACCTTTGGTTATGTTCAAGTACTTGAAAAGTTAGCATGATAGAATTGGTTTGTTTTTCTTGACTTGGCAGAAGTAGAAGTAATGTGTGGAAAATGTAGATGGGTAGGTTTAGGGAAAAAACTTGCTAACATCTATTTAATTAAAAGTAACGTCTTGGTAGGTGTGTTGGGGTTTCTCTTTACTACAAGCTTTCAAGTAAAGGTTGGATGACTCCTTGTTGAGGACTTTTTAGAGGAAGATTCTTGTTCAGAGATATTTTAAATGATGCCTAACTCAGCCCATTCTCTAATAGTTTTATGTTCAACATTTGAACAAACTGAAACCTCACAAGATCATGCAACAGTTAACAAAAGGAGATTTCACTAAATCATAGCAAGAGAAAATTCAACAAAGATGGGCATTTAGGACATCTGGAGTTTATTTAGCTGAGTAAAGCTTTACCTGAGTTACCTTTTGGTCTTCTGACAGCCAAACATTAAGGAGGGCTACCTGTAGCACTATGTAGATGTTTGTATTTAGGAAGTGATGATAGCCACCTGAGCTCTAACCATGTCTTGAGAATTATCTCAATAGTTTTTAAGGAAAAAGTAGCCTTTTTGCATGGGAGTAGGTTTTAGGATATGGCTTCTACCAAAGGGAATGAATTGTATTTGTTGGTATCTTTTCTAATAAAGTAATTAGGAGAGTCTAGGAAATTTTGTAATAGTTAGGGCTGTCTTAAAAAATTAAATGGGCCTCCCTAAAAGGTTGTTACTGAGCCTAATGCAATGATTAGATTATCTCATATTAGAGCTATCATTGATAGGATCCAAGCTCTAAGTGGTAGATAACTTTAGGTTCCTTTTAATTTTTGAAATTTTCCACTTCTGTGAACAGCTTTGAAGACTGGGGGTACTTATGTTCACCAAGTGTTAATTTGTCCAAGTTTTATATATCATTTCCAAATAATGCAAGCTTGCATTATTGGGAATTCATTTAAAGGAACAAAATTTCAAAACCTTTTCAAATAGGCTACTCTGGTAGCACAAAAGATCCCTACCTTTCTTACTTGTCTCTAATTCTTATTTGTTGCTGATCATCTATTAGTTGACTATAGGAGTGTGAAATATAAGATTCATATTATGTAAGTAAATTACTAGTAAAAAAGTAAGAAATGATCATTTAAATTAAAATTTGAACTTTATTATAATTTTTCTTAACAAGTGCTTTGCTTTCTTTCTAAATCAGTTAAGACATTTTGTGGCAGAAGACTTAAGCAGCTCTATTGATCTCATTTTTTTGAAGAGAAGTTGATATGAATGTTACTTAAAAAACATATTTAAGTGTGGATATATATATATATATATATATATATATATATATATATAGTCCTTTTTTAAACTACCCAAACATTATTTCATCTTTACCAAGTTTTGAACTCCTCCTCTACTCCAGTCATTATTGTGTCCTAAAAATAGAGTTGCATCAATGTACATTTAACTTAGGTAATTTTATCTGAATGCATTTGGCAAAAAATAATGAGAAATCATTCAAATGATTTGGATGATTTTAGGCATAATTTCACTCAATGAGTATATGTCCTCAATGCGAAATGAAAATGAATGTTCTGAGTCTTTGTTGGTATGAGTAGCTCACCATTCTAAGTATATCAGTGCTGTATTCTACTTAGGCTTACAGAGCTAATGAGAGATAGCTTTAGATGGCTTTCCTAGAATGCTTGGTCAGATTAAGAGACCACTCTGTGTTATGTTTGGCTTTCTTCTATCCTTTCTAACCAATTATATGGTGATATGATTATCTTCTAAAGTAATCACTTATTTGTGAAGTCCTTTGGAGTATTTTTCCTCCTAATTGTTACTTTCCCTATCAGCTACGTTTTTGTTCCATTTAAGCCAGAAGTTCTTAACTTGGAGTCCGTGAACACACACTCAGTTGTGTATGTGTGCATTTATATATAAAAGTATGTATGTGAATATGTATATATATATATATACATATATATGTATATATATATAATTTGGTTTCCTTTGTGAAGCTATGTAATTAATTTTATTTATATAAAAACATAATTCTGAAAAAAGAATTCCATAGACCTAAGTAGACTGCTAAAAGGATCTGTGACACAAAAAGGTTTAAAAACTGTTTTAAATAGAAGTCTTAGTAGCTTAACTAGATCTGTGAAAATTAAAATTTATATTTGGTTGTTTCCATAGTAACCATCTCAGATCCATCAGCTTTATGAAATGGTCTGCCTTCTTTTAAAGAGATTGAACCCTTTCCATCTACTATGGTTCAACATTATAGACGATTTAAGACATTTCAAGGGTAATTTTGATTATATGTGTATTTCCCCCCCACTTTTGAATCTTACCCTCTCCCCTTAAAAGATGTGAATCCAGTCTGTAATAACAGTTTTTACTTACTAATAGGTTTTATTTTTGTATAGTTTAATACATTGAGTAATTGAATGTGCTGAGCAAGTTTTCATTTTTACATTTTAAAGCTTATTATTTGTTTGACTTGGGGGATATTGAGACAGCTTGGGTAAGAACATTGAACTTGTAGGACCTGTGTTCAGACTCCATTCTGACACTAATTTTGTAAGGAACTTAAGGAAGTTGCCTAAGCAATCTGAGCCTCAGCTTTCTCCTCTGTAAATGCAATAAAATGTAGATAATAACATGTAACCTATAGTCTTGTCCTACCCTCCTTCTCCAAGATTCTGGATCTAAACAGAACAGGGCCCAGTCCCAAAGGGTTATTTTTTTTCTTTTCTTTTTTTTCTTTTTTGTTCCTACTCCAAAGGAGAAATATCCAAAATAAAATTTAGATATAGCTTGAGTCTAGATTTCCTTCACATGGGGATAAGAAGTTCCCTAACTCTTACACAGACATATAATATACAACATGGACATAAGTTTTGAGATAACCTTCATTTTAATCACTAAAATTTATAAAATACAAGGACTCACAGAAGTCTATGAAATGATGCAAAAACATATCTCCTCTGAAGGGCCCAAAACTTGGGATTTAT